>NC_047084.1:138047225-138214725 GCF_902459505.1 Geotrypetes seraphini | reverse complement strand
AGAGTGTGACACAGTGCTTAGAACTGCAGCCTTGGCATCCTGAGGTAGTGGGTTCAAGCTCACGCTGCTTCTTGTGACCATTGATGGGTTGCCCTGAACCCCATTGCCCCAGGCACATTAGATAGATTGTGAGCCGTTTGGGACAGACAGGGAAAAATGCTTGAGTACTTAAATAAATTCATGTAAACCATTCTGAGCTCCCCTGGGAGAACAGTATAGAAAACTGAATAAATAAATACAGTCAAACCTTGGTTTGTGACCACAATTCGTTGCCGAAGCATGCTTGTAATCCAAAGCGCTCATATATCAAAGCGAATTTCCCCATAGGAAATAATGGAAACTCAGACGATTCGTTCCACAACCCCAAAATTTTAATACAAAATACTGTACGTACTCGTATTGCAAGACCTCGTTTGTTTAGAACAGTCACTACACTCCCGCAGCATCAGAGAGAGAAGAACTATTGGCTCAGTTGTGATGTGTGTATACTGTATGTACTTATATTGCAAGACATTGCTTGTATATCAAGTTAAAATTTAATCAAATGTTTTGCCTGTCTTGCAAAACATTTGCAAACCAAGTTACTTGCAATCCAAGGTTTTACTGTATTGTGAAACATTGCAGCCTCTGATAACCAGAGCTGCTATTGTGACATCATAATGCCTCATTCCACCAATGCCCAAGAGCCAACTCATCAGTGATGTCACAATAGCTCAATTGTCCTTATGGCTCACTTTTACTACCCATCCCCCTGCACGCATAATGATCCTGCCACCACCCAATGCGACTCCCCCTGACACATCGCAGCAGGAGAGATGCCCAATTTCTCCAGCTGCCACTAGCCATGTCCCCTTCACTGATAGGAGATCTCGTGCTGGGCACCTCCTCCCCCCGAACTGGCACACTCTTCACCGGCAGGAGGGATGCCCAGTCCCCCCACCCCCTGCCAGACCACCCCCGGGCCCCCCCCCCCCCCCCCCCGTCAACCCCCAACCAGAATCACAAAAGGTAAAGAGAAGGGTGCTAAAAGGGATGGAACATCTTCCCTATGAGGAAATGCTAAAATGGTTAGGACTCTTCAGCTTGGAGAAGAGATGGCTCGGGGGTGATGTGTCAAAGGTCTATAAAATAACGAGTGGAGTGGAAAGGTAGATGTGAATCACTTGTTTACTCTTTCCAAAAATATGAGGACTAGGGGGCATGCAATAAAACTATGAAATAGTAGATTTAAAACAAACCGGAGAAAATATTTCTTCACACAATGTATAATTAAAGTCTGGAATTTGTTGCCAGAGAATGTGGTGAAATCAGTTAGCTTAGCAGGGTTTAAAAAAAGGTTGGACAAATTCCTAAAAGATAAGTCCATAGATGATTATTGAGATGGCCTGTGGAAATCCACTGCTTATACCTAGGATAAGCAGCATAAAATCTGTTTTACTACCTGGGACCTGTTTTGGCCACTGTTGGGAATCAGGATACTGGGCTTGATGGACCTTCAGTCTTTCCCAGTATGGCGATCCTTATGTTCTTATGTACCTTAATCATATGCCTCTGGAAATAATCCTCCTAAAGATTAGGCTGCCTGTGGGTACTTGTATTTTGAATATGTTTTCATCTTTTTTGGTGAATGCTTTCTGCATATTTAATTCAATCAGTAAAAGGATTGTTCTACTGAGAGTTAACTTCTAAGCTAATGAGACCCTTTCTCACACATCCATTATGATGTATTGAAGATGACATTTAAAAAATGAGGGAAAAAAACCAGGCTGAAGGAAGGTTATAGGTTCATGTTATAGGTTCATAGACAACCCCGCGAAAGACAAAGGCGCACGCCGACAACTGAGCGCAAGACGGAGGCGCGCGCCGAAGAAAATTCTAGTTTTTAGGGGCTCCGACGGGGGGTTTTGTTGGGGAGCCCCCCCCCCAGTTTACTGAATAGAGATCGCGCCGGCGTTGTGGGGGGTTTGGGGGGGTTGTAACCCTCCACATTTTACTGTAAACTTAATTTTTTCCCTAAAAACAGGGAAAAAGTGAAGTTTTCAGTAAAATGTGGGGGGTTACAACCCCCTATACCCCCCCACAACGCCCCACAACGCGTCGCGATCTCTATTAAGTAAAGTGGGGGGTTCCCCCCCACACCCCCCCGTCGGAGCCGTAAAAACTGTAATTTTCTGTGGTGTGCGCCTCCGCGCTGCGCTCAATTGTCTGCGCGCGCCTTTGTCCTGGCGCGCTTTTGACCTGACACCCATGTTATATGCTATTGTGCTGGAGACGCTTCTAGAAGTGATTATAGCAACTTTTTAAGAGTCAAAGAACTTAAAGGGACGTGAACTATTCAGGTTATTCACTCTGAGCGAAAAATAAGTCACCCTATAATTTTATATTATGTGAGGCGCCGATCAAAACAAGACACGTAGCGAGTTATTAAAAAAAAAAGGGCCCGTTGAGCGTGAGCACACCAAAGGTTGTCGTGTGCTTTTGCCACCTTGCTTTCTCTTTCCGGAGACAATCCCGTTCACGATATTGCTTGCGATCCTAAGACCGAATCTGAAATGTCTGACTTGGCAGGTGCTGATGAGGTCGGCTGCAGTCCAGCTGCCAGGGTTGTCTGTCTCTTTGGAACCTGCTGCTAGACACGGCGCATCGTACGCTTACGCTTTCCGGCCTGTTTCTTCTCATATTTTTTCCCTGCTAACGTTGCACCTAATGATCGTTCCTCCTTGACATCAATAAAACTAGCGTGTTGCCAGAAACCGTTCCTGTGTTGCTAAGACAAGCAGAGAGAGTAAATTTATTCCAGGCCAGTGGCTGCAGCATCAATTCACAGTACAGCTCAATGACCTTTTCCCTTCCAGTTTAGAAAGATAAGTATATTTTTTTTTTAAAGTTTGTTCATCCATATTACCATAAGCCCATTGCGACATTCTATTTCCAAACTTACGCAAGGTAGCAGAGTGGTTAGTGAAGTGGCAAGTGGAGAAGTACATCTTAACACTGATAGATAAGCCTATTCTCATTGAGGATTTCATGACCGTCTCCCGAGAGGAAATATCCTCATGTGGCTCTTAACAAAAGACAGATTACAAAAAAAAAAAAAAACATAGATGCAATTTCTGCAAAAACTTAAGCGGAAGCTGCATATCCAAGTTTCCAAGTTTATTATATAATTTGATTAATCGCCTATTACAATTTCTAGGCGATGTACAATTTCTTAAATAATCAAATACGGGTAACAAATCAAACAAACAAAAGTCATGTCAAATTAAAATAACAAATACAAACATTCCTATACATAGTTTAACCTATACATATAATATCAAAACAAAGGGAAAATTATTAATGGATTACAATCAATATTTAGTTTAAATATGTTTAAGGAAAAAACAGTAGGAGGGGAAACAAATATAGTTTGTCATAAAATATAAGATAAAAGGAGACAGAATCTTTAAGTTTATTCACTAAAAGCATCTATAAAAAGGAAACTCTTAAGTTTGGTCTTGAATTTGTCCAAATTCTTTTCCTCTCTAATAAATAATGGGAGGTCATTCCAAGATTGGGGAGCGGTTATTGAGAAAATAGTGTGACGCCTCGTATTTAATGAAGGAATGGCCAATAAATGTTGGTCTTGACATTTTGACGGGAGGAAAGACAGGATACGCGATTCTAGAGGGGTTCTCACGTTAGTGAAAGCGGTGCTTTTGCCGAAAGTGAAGTGTTCTTTTCTCGCAGGGCGTCGGGTTTCCCCGCATGGCTACGTGGTCAGTTCATTGTTCTCGAAGATGGGAACCAGGGGTGCCAGAAGACGCTGGGGCTTTACTGCCCTGTTCGGAAGCAGCCTTGGGGGGAGGGGCTGAATGAACAAGAGTTTCCCAGCTAGTGGTAATGAACAGCTAGGCAAAACAGGCACTAAGGGGCTATTTAAAGGATTAGCCTGGAGTGCAGAGAGGGAGGGAAGCCCTGAGAGAAGAGAAGGAGAAGCCCAGGATGGGGACATGCAGGGTGCCAAGCCGACTTGGACCTGCTAGCCTGGAACAGAGACTGAGCTGAGCCTAAAGCCTAGCCACCTTGCTCCCAGGTATTATGAAGACATGTTTTGGCGACTGGATTAAATACAATGAGGTCGTTTTACTAAGGTGCTAAAGTTTAGCGCCTGCTAAATGCAAAGGCACCCATTATATTAGCATTTAGCGGACGCTAATCTCTAGTGCACGCTAAATTGATTAGCGTGCCTTTGTAAAACGACCCCATTGTTTGTACAGGAATTCTCTGAGAATTCTATTTGAATTTTGAGCTAAGTTAAGCTAGACTAGAGGAAATAAACTCCAGCCCAGGTTTTATGTTGGGGAAAATCTCTTTTACTACCTTATTTGGAATCCATTGACAAGCTCAGTTTCCTATATTTTTTGTTTGCTTTGCTTAAAGTATGGGACAGTAATTAAAGCTACCTTTGATTTTAAAAGTTCCCGGCTGTTGGATTGACTCCTGTTTGACGAGGCACCTGAGAAAGCCTGGTGAGATTTCTGTAAAGAAATCTGGATGAAAAGGCGCCAAGGACTGGGAGTCACATCGGCCACTGTGTCTTCTGTGTTCCAAGAGCCTAGGCGGAGGCCTAGGCTGTCACACTATTCTGCCAATAGCTGCTTACATACACGCCCCTCCAAATTCTATATGTGGCGTCTAAAGTTATGCGTGTACATCGGTGTGCGCAGTTGACATACACACACAACTTAATTGATGAATTGGCCTAATCACCGCTGACAATTAACACCTTGTAATTGATGCTAATTGGGGCTAATTGAGATTTTGTAAAAAGTATGCCCCAGTTGCGATGCGCTAATTTGAAGAAAGAGCATAGCCCGGGGCAAATCGGAGGCATTCCTCAAGGTTAGGTATATTGTTATAGAACAGTGGTTCCCAACCCTGTCCTGGAGGAACACCAGGCCAATTGGGTTTTCAGGCTAGCCCTAATGAATATGCATGAAGCAAATTTGCATGCCTATCACTTCCATCATATGCAAATCTCTCTCATGCATATTCATTAGGGCTAGCCTGAAAACCCGATTGGCCTGGTGTTCCTCCAGGACAGGGTTGGGAATCACTGTTATAGAATATGCCCAATGCAGGCATAACTTAGGCCCAGGCAGATAGGCCTGGTCTAAAAGGGTGCACTTACCTTATATACTCGGATATTAACCAACCGAATATAAACCGAAGTAACCTTTATCCCCCTCAAAAAGGAAGAAAAAATGTTGACTCAAATATAAACCGGGGAGGGGGTTTGTGTGTGTTTATATTCAAGTGCCCTGCCTTGCACCCTGCCCTCCTTTCCTCCCTCCTTCCTTCTCTTTTAAGAAAGGTTTGGACAAGTTCCTGGAGGAAAAGTCCATAGTCTGTATTTGAGAAAGACATGAGGGAAGCCACTGCTTGGCCTGGATCGGTAGCATGGAATGTTGCTACTTCTTGGTTTTTGGCCAGGTACTAGTGACCTGGATTGGCCATGGTGAGAATGGGCTACTGGGCTTGATGGACCATTGGTCTGACCCAGTAAGGCTATTCTTTGGTTCTTATGTTCTTCCTACCCAGTCCCCCGATGCCCACTACAGGCTTGCCTGAAGCCCTGATGGTCCAGCAGTCAGCCAGGACAGGAGCTATCCTTCCCACGTCCTGTCCCGACAGACTCTAAACCCCCACCTCCCTGACCTCTGCAGGCCTTATCGTTAAAGCCTTGGTGGTCTAGCGGCGAAGAGGGGCAGAAGCGATCTTCCTACACTCCTGCCCTGTGAAAGCCACAATCAAAAATGCTTTCCGTGAGTTCCTGTTGCAGTCTCGTGAGTTCCGGTGGTCTTATGAGACTGCAAGGGGGAACTCGTGACAAGCATTTTTCAAATTTAAATCTAATCTAAAACTTAAGTTTATACACCGCGTCATCACCTGAAAGGAGCTCAGCTTGGTTAACAAAATAAATATCAAACATAAAGGGTGTCAGGTCAAAAGCGCGCCGGGACAAAGGCGCGCCCAGACAATTGAGCGCAGCGCGGAGGCATGCGCCGTGAAAATTACTGTTCTTACGGCTCCGACGGGGGGGGGGGGCGTGGGGAGAACCCCCCCCCCCACTTTACTTAACAGAGATCGCGCCGCATTGTGGGGGCGTTGTGGGGGGGTGGGGGGTTGTAACCAGTGTTCCCTCTAAGCGGGCGGGTGTTGTGAGCAAACCTTTTTCACCGTGAGCCAAAAATATCGGGCGCCAGCAAGTTATGAGCCAACTCGCCCGATTCTCCTCTCGCCGCCCTGCCATCTGCCGTACGCCTCTTCCGATCGTGCGCTGTGACGAGAAACGTGTGCGCTGCGATGTAATATTTTGTGCGCCAGCGCACGCCAGCGCAGCTTAGCGGGAACACTGGTTCAAATGGTTTTATTTATTTCCCCAAATTTATTTTTGTTATACGCATTGAAAATATTTGATATTGCGTTTAAATCAAAATCTCAATAAACTTGAAACGAGTGCCCGTGAGATTGTGGGAGGGTTAAATACTCAAAACTTAGAAGTTTTTGCTACGCCAGCTTTCTGGTATCTTTACATACAGTGGCGTACCTAGCATATGTAACATCCGGGGCCCATCATTTTTTGGCACCCCCCCCCATCTGTAAGAAAAACATGATTTTTAGTAACAAACCACACGTCACACATGAGTACCTAGGAAAAGGCAGCATCTTACATATTGCAGTGAGCAGTACATCAATACACCCATTGTAAAACTAAACAAGCCAGACCAGCACAGATCAATCCTACACCGTCAATCCTAACAGAAAACCATGTCTTTCGAACACACAGAACACAGAAAACACCTTCGCCTAGTAAGGAATATGTAATCACAAACTAACCCCTCCCTCTTTTACAAAACTGTAGTGTGGATTTTAGCTACGGAGGTAACAGCTCTGATGCTCATAAAATTCTGAGCATCAGAGCTGCTACCACCAAGGCTGGTGCTAAAAACGCTTCACAGTTTTGTAAAAGGGGGGATAAAATAAAAATACATAGACAAAGGTTAAATTGAACCAGCAAGAAGCTGGACTCTGCATACAATGCTTCACAGAAACAGTGACACATGTCTCCTAAAGCAATAAATAAATAGAAATTTTTTTCTACCTTTGTCTTCTGTGGTTTCTCCTTTCCTCATCTTCTTGTAACTCTCTTCCTTCCATCCACTGTCTGCCGTCTCTCTTCCCCTATATGGCATCTTCTCTCCTTCTATGCCCCTTCCAGAAACTGTATGCCTCCCCCTTCCATCTCTCCTTTCACCCCATTGGTCTGGCATCTCTCTCCTCGCCTTCCCTCTCCCACACCTCTCCTCATAGTCTGGTATCTCCCCTTCCCTGATTCTCTGGCATCTCTCTCCTTTCCTTTTCTTCCATCTTTCGCTCCCCCTCCATGCTCTCACATCTCCCCCTTCCTTTTCCCTTAGACTGGCATACCTTCCTCCTACGCTCCAAGCCCTGGCATCTCCTTTAATTCCCTCCCTCATCTTCCTTCTCCCTCCAGCTGGGTACCGCAACACTCTTCCCTGCAGCTCTGCACTTCCCCACAATTGCCATGCTTCGGTTCCTCTTCTTCCTTCCTTCCTCCCCCCCCCCCCCGCGGGACCCTGCGGCACCATCAACTCTTACTCCCTCTAATGTCGGCCCTGCAGCTCCAGACTTCCTCGCACCTTCTCCCCTCCCCCTTTGGATCGCTATTATTTTAAATGTTATAGCCGCGGAGCTGTATCCATCAGTGGAGATGTCTAACCTCGGCCTGCCCCGGAACTCTTACTGCAGCAGACGCCCGTCTAGGCAGGAACAGGAAGTCACTGTTGCAGTAAGAGTTCCGGGGCAGGCCGAGGTTAGACATCTCCACTGATGGATACAGCTCCGCGGCTATAACATTTAAAATAATAGCGATCCAAAGGGGGAGGGGAGAAGGTGCGAGGAAGTCTGGAGCTGCAGGGCCGACATTAGAGGGAGTAAGAGTTGATGGTGCCGCAGGGTCCCGCGGGGGGAGGGGAGGAAGGAAGGAAGAAGAGGAACCGAAGCATGGCAATTGTGGGGAAGTGCAATCCCCCCAATGCGTCCCCTTACCTTACCTCCCCTTACCTTTGTGACGCGTGTGTGCGCTGTGAAGAGAAACTTTGCGCTGCGATGTAATATTTTGTGCGCGAGCGCAGGCCAGCACAGCTTAGCGGGAACACTGGTTGTAACCCCCTACATTTTACTGAAAACTTCACTTTTTCCCTGTTTTTAGGGAAAAAGTTAAGTTTACAGTAAAATGTGGAGGGTTACAACCCTCCAAACCCCCCACAACGCCGGCGAGATCTCTATTAAGTAAACTGGGGGGGGCTCCCCAACAAAACCCCCCGTCGGAGCCCCTAAAAACTGTAATTTTCTTCAGCGCGCGCCTCCGTCTTGCGCTCAGTTGTCGGCGCGCACCTTTGTCTTTCGCGGGGTTGTCTAAGAACCAACATAAAGATATAGTAGATTAGATAAAACATGAAATAATTAATTCAAACTTTTGCTATCAGTTGAAAAGAGAGAGCTCATTATTGACTAAAGAACAAGATTATTTGGAAGCCCCAGAGCAATTATCTAAATACTTCTGAAATAGTAAGGTTTTCATAGTTTTTGATCGCGGCTCTCACGAGAGCAGTCTCATTACATTCCAGTCAGCCGTCGTAATATGTAAATCGCTTTATAACCATAGTCATCTATTTGACACTTAATCTCCTGTATCCTCTCCTTCCCCCTACACCATCTCTCCCTTCCCCTACCCCTCCTACTTACTTTCTTCTCTTCTCCCTCCCCTCTTCCCCCCTTCTCCTTCCTCACCCCTCTCTATAAATCGCCTTGAGCCTGCCGAGGTATGAGTGACGCAGAAATAGAAGATTAGATTAGTATATCAAATCCCATTCACCTCCCTTTCTCTTTCCCTGTAAATGAGGACAAAATATGACATCTAATGTGATCACAAAGAGGGTCATTCACCCCTCAAACCTCTAGAAATTAGCATGGGGTTTTGGATTGTATCTGTATGCATTCATACTTCCTACAATGCTTCCCACTTCTGCTTCCTGTTAGTCTGGAAACCCATGCAGAGGACTTGGCAGGAAAGTGGAGGTCTATTTTGTTTTGCTCATCTAGTGATGTCTGAATTTTCAAGTATTAAAATGGGTCTTCTGGGAATCCCTGAATTTATTGTATTTCTATTTAAACCTTGCTTGCTGTTCTTTCTATAAAAACATAAGAACATAAGATTTGCCACTTCTGGGTCAGACCAGTGGTCCGTCGTGCCCAGCACTCCGCTCACGCGGCGGCCCTTAGGTCAAAGACCAGTGTCCTATTTGAGTCTAGCCCTACTCGCGTATGTTCTGTTCCAGTAGGAACTTATCCAACCTTGTCTTGAATCCCTGGAGGGTGCTTTCCTCTATAACAGCCTCCGAGAGAGCGTTCCAGACCTCCACTATTCTCTCGGGGTGCGGAATCTTTTCCCTTCTAACTTTAGCGAGTGGCCTCTCGTTCCCTAGCACATCTGATAACAGTATTACACAGGAGTGATCTCTTAGACACTGCTTCTGGCTTGTGTTTGTCATCTGGTTTCATGCAGAGGCTGACGGCAATAATTTTATTAAGCAGGATGTAAAGGGGTGGGGCGGGGAGGCGGGGCTGCATAACCAAATATGTGTTAGACACCCCTTGCCTGGGAAATCTGAAAAGATGAAGCTGAAGGATGTAAAAAGGGCTTCAGAGTTACAGTAAAAATAATATTGCTTGGTTAGCATTACTGGCAATTGCTGAAGTTTTAAATTAGGTGAACGCCACAGCTGCCACTTCCTGTCAGATGCCTGTAAAGATTGGGAAATAGACGAGTCGTAGCAGGTCATTGTGTCCTAAGTAACATAACATAGTAACATAGTAGATGACGGCAGATAAAGACCCGAATGGTCCATCCAGTCTGCCCAACCTGATTCAATTTAAATTTTTTAAATTTTTTCTTCTTAGCTATTTCTGGGCAAGAAGTGAACATGTTGTTACCCCTTCTATTGCTGACAGGGATGATACCAATAGCATGTGATAACTAAGTCATTACTGTTGCTAGGGGAAATGACAAATTAAATATGATTAACGAGTAACCATGTGACTTGAAACTAACCAATGGAACATTGCTGGAGTATGCAGTTTATCATTGGTCCTTAATGAAGCAATTGTAATTCAATTGGAACATGTACCAACTACGTATGTTTAATTATTTCCTTTAGTAATGTCATAATAATAATAACTTTATTTTTGTATACCGCAATACCACAAGTAGTTCAGAGCGGTTTAAGGAGGAAGAGACTGTATACCCTAATAAAATGACCAGTCACTTGTATTTCGGAGAGATTCTTGGTTGGTATTCTACATCAAGAACTCCCAAGGCCTTGATGTTTAAACACTTTTGTGTCTGGTAATTATTTCCTTGGCCTCCTCCAGAGAGGGAAGAAAGGGCTGAGGGGTTATTTAACCTGTTCATGTAATCATTCAGAGCAAACAGTTCAAAGTCCATAGGTACAAAAAAAACACCTCCTCAGATTCCCCTTTGAAGATCTGCTTACAAGCCAATGAAAGCAATGGAAGTAAAACCCAGATGTCTCAACCAATCCCTCTTTATTTGAGCCATATGGTAACCCTAACCATCGTGAGTCGACTTAAAGGAGCAAGCCACAAGGTCTATGGTTGAGAGCCTGAACCCAGATCAAGGAATCTTCAGAGACATCCTGGTGCAACCTGTTACAGTTGTTTTATGAATGGAGTAATGTAATGTAATGTAATTTATTTCTTATATAACGCTAAACTCCATTAGGATTTTAAGCGGTTTACAGAAAATAGACAATAGGGTGCATTAAAATTATAAGTAAAATAGGTACTTAGAAATTCCCTTACTGTCCCGAAGGCTCACAATCTAACTAAAGTACCTGGAAAAATGACAATTAGTAGAGTAATGAAGAAATAAAATAGAGATAGATGAGAGAAATAAGAAAATAAACATTCTAATAAGACTACAATGATCTAAAGGACTTTGATAGGTTGAAAAAAGAGGGGAGATGGGAAATAGAAGCAGAAGGGAGAACCGTTGAAACTATAGAATTCTTGGGAAATTTAAATGAAATTTAAATAAGAAAATAAGAAACAAAACAAGTGGCAAAACAATGAATGAGATTTAAAAATAAAATATCATACACTAAAAAGAAAGTGGAGTGTTATAATATGTTGTATTCAGCCATTTGTATTTCTGAAATTGTATTTCCAAGTGCTTTATACTATTCTGAATAGTCACGTGGGACTAGAAAGGTGGGATATAAAATTAGTTTAGATTAGATAAACCACATGCTTGTACGAGTGGGTGCTGAAAAATTTGGAGCCCAACCAACCAACTTTCTAAATTCTGAACATTAATTTGTAAACCGTTCTGAGCTACTGGGAGGACGGGATAAAAATCTAAATAAATAAATAAATTAAGTGCCAATTTGCAGAAACTAAAATTTGCCATTGTTTCAGATCATGCCATTCTCTTCTTGATTGGGCTTAAAACATTTCAGCACCTCCTAGTAAAATGGACCTATAATCAGAATGTGTGGTATAACTAGGGCGTACATTGATGCCTTATAATTTTTATGTCCAATTGAATATAAGTTCTCATTCTTATGCTTCAAGATTCCATAAATTTATGGTCCACAGAAAGCATCAGGTATTCTAATCAAACTGCAGTTTCTGTCCTCTGGTGCAGTGGTTAGAGCTACAGCACACTGGGGTTGTGGGTTCAAATCCCACACTGCTCCTTGTGACCCTGGGCAAGTCACTTAGTCCCCCGTTGTTACAGGTACATTAGATAGATTGTGAGCCCACCAGGAGAGACAGGGGAAAATGCTTGAGTACCTGAATTATTGGATAGGCAGAATATAAATAAAAAAAAGAAATAAGTATATCAAGAGGGCAATAATGAGTATGGAAGGCAAACATTACTTTTTGTTTTCTAAAATTTGACTCAGTACAACACCTGCACAATGCCCACACGTTTCTGCCGATATATCTTTTTGGAAAAGCTTCATTATCACTTGTTCCCACCAAAAGTAATCAAGATAAGAGGGTCTGACTAATGGTCCATTTAGCCCAGTATTCCGTCTCCACGGAGGCCAATCCAAGTCACAAGTACCTGGCAAAAACCCAAATAATAGCAGCACTCCAGAATCCTAAGAATAGCAAGATTCCAGAATCCCATAGAGTAAGAAAAGATTCTGGAACCCTAAACAGTAGCAACATTCCATGCCACCGATCCAGGGCAAGCAGTGGCTTCGCCCGTGTGTGCCTCAACAGAAGACTATGGATTTTTCCTCCAGGAAATTGTCCAAACCTTTCTTAAAACCAGCTACGCTCTCCGCTCTTATCACCTTCTCTTGCAATGCATTCCAGACCTTAACTATTCTCTGAGTGAAAAAATATTTCCTCCTATTAGTTTTAAAAGTATTAATCTGTAATAAAGAATGACACGGTGACAAAATTCATCACCGTTCCCGTCCCCGCGGATAACCACGGGAAATAATCCCGTGTCATTTTCTAGTGTCTAATTCAACCTCGGTCCTTCTACACCAGCATTCTTCAAAGCAAAGCTTGCAGGTCAGTGGTTGTGGCCATTCATACTCTGATTCTTATGGGAGCCAAGGATAATGAAGCCATTGTGACATCACTGATGTGATTGGCTCTTAGGCACTGGTGGAATGAGGCATTATGACATCACAAGATCTGCTCTGGATACCAGAGACTGTCATTCTTCAGTGTCTGTTTCAACCTCAGTCCTTCTACACCAGCATTCTTCAAAGCAAAGCTTGCGGGTCAGTGGTTGTGGCCATTCATACTCTGATTCTTATGGGAGCCAAGGATAATGAAGCCATTGTGACATCACTGATGTGATTGGCTCTTAGGCACTGGTGGAATGAGGCATTATGACATCACAAGATCTGCTCTGGATACCAGAGACTGTCATTCTTCAGTGTCTGTTTCAACCTCAGTCCTTCTACACCAGCATTCTTCAAAGCAAAGCTTGCGGGTCAGTGGTTGTGGCCATTCATACTCTGATTCTTATGGGAGCCAAGGATAATGAAGCCATTGTGACATCACTGATGTGATTGGCTCTTAGGCACTGGTGGAATGAGGCATTATGACATCACAAGATCTGCTCTGGATACCAGAGACTGTCATTCTTCAGTGTCTGTTTCAACCTCAGTCCTTCTACACCAGCATTCTTCAAATCAAAGCTTGCGGGTCAGTGGTTGTGGCCATTCATACTCTGATTCTTATGGGAGCCAAGGATAATGAAGCCATTGTGACATCACTGATGTGATTGGCTCTTAGGCACTGGTGGAATGAGGCATTATGACATCACAATATCTGCTCTGGATACCAGAGACTGTCATTCTTCAGTGTCTGTTTCAACCTCTGTCCTTCTACACCAGCATTCTTCAAAGCAAAGCTTGCGGGTCAGTGGTTGTTGCCATTCATACTCTGATTCTTATGGGAGCCAAGGATAATGAAGCCATTGTGACATCACTGATGTGATTGGCTCTTAGGCACTGGTGGAATGAGGCATTATGACATCACAAGATCTGCTCTGGATACCAGAGACTGTCATTCTTCAGTGTCTGTTTCAACCTCAGTCCTTCTACACCAGCATTCTTCAAATCAAAGCTTGCGGGTCAGTGGTTGTGGCCATTCATACTCTGATTCTTATGGGAGCCAAGGATAATGAAGCCATTGTGACATCACTGATGTGATTGGCTCTTAGGCACTGGTGGAATGAGGCATTATGACATCACAATATCTGCTCTGGAATGTTGCTGCTCAATCTCAGCATTCTTCAAAGCAAAGCTTGTGGGTCAGTGGTTGTGCCCAATTATACTCTGATTCTTCCCTCTCTCCTTAAAAAATGGCATGAAGATGGTTTTCCGTGGTTATCTGCGGGGATGGGGACAGTGATGAATTTTGTCACCGTGTCATTCTCTAATCTGTAACTTTATCGAGTGTCCCCTAGTCTTTGTTAATCCTGATGCAATAAAATATCGATCTACTTGTACCCATTCTACACCACTCAGGATTCTGTAGACTTCGATCCTATCTCCCCTCAGCCATTTCTTTTCCAAGCTAAAGAGCCTTAACCTCTTTAGTCTTTCCTCATACGAGAGGAGTTCCGTCCCCTTTATCATCTTGGTCGCTCTTCTTTGAACCTTTTCAATTGCCGCTAGAGACCAGAGCTGAATGCAATACTCAAGGTGAGGTTGTATCATTGAGCGATACAGAGGCCATTATAACATTCCTAGTCCGATCCCTTTTCTAATATTGCCTAGCATCTTGTTTGCTTTCTTGGCTACCACCACACATTGGGTGAAAGGTTTCAGCGTATTGTCCACAATGGCATCCAGATCTTTTTCTTGAGCGCCGACCTTCATGAAGGACCCTAGCGTCCAGTAATTATGATTTGGATTATTCTTCCCAATGTGCATCACTTTGCATTTGTCCACATTAAAACCACATAAAAAAACCAGAGACGTACCAAACTGCATGATATAATCTTACTTGAGTTCAATATTTTACGTAAAGAGATAGAAACCCAGTAGCAGATGGCATTCCAGGATGTTTAACGGAGAAAATAAAGCAGGCCAACTGCCAGTCTTGTTGCTAAAAATTAACAGATTGGTTATTGCAGAGCACATAAGGATAGATCATTTTTTTTAATAGCTTAAAATAATAAATATCTAACAACCCGGCATATTAGAAGAGCCTTGCAGTTTTATACTGGAAGCTAGTGCTAGCTGTCTTTTCAACCTTTTCTTTAAAATATTGTTGCCATTTTGAGAGAGAAGCTCTGTCAATTATAGAATTTGTACAGTAATAGACAAGAATAAAAGTAGAAATGTCTTTTGCCCAGAATGTTCCTTTCAGATTTATATAGTACATTGACATGGAATACTGATTGAGATGAAAACTCATTGAAATACAGTCCCAAGTCTAGCTGGAAATGGTAATGAATGTGCCAAGCAAAATTTAAAATAGTCTATATAGAGATAGCCTAACATAATCATGCCGTATAAATGTTGGTTATTTAGGTAGGTGTGAGGGAGTCTGGGATTTTCTACCTCACTGAGACTGCAGTTGTACCACTGGGCAGCAGGGGGGGTGCTAGACCAGGTTTCAGGATGCACTGGGTTCAGTAACCCTGCTGAGACACAGGAAGCTGAATATGTGCTATAGTCTGAGATCAGTTAGGAGAGGACCCAGTGAAGAAACCTCCATAGAGAAACCTTTCCCAGTTTTGGGCTAAAAGGAAGCCTGGGAAGGGAAAGTGTTTGAAAGTGACAAGAGGTTTCCAGAGAGAGAGACTGGCAGACTGGCAGGGTAAGAAACCTGTTATATGAACTGAGGACTTGGATGTTAAAAGTGTTGGCAAAAGTAAGCCAAAACTCCTTTTTGCTGAATAATATGTGAAGTATAGCAAGGCCTGACCACAAATACAGCTGGAGAGTCTTTGCTACAATCTCAGAGCCTGTGAGGAAACAGGCTCAGGTCATATCAAATAATAAAAGTTTTGTTGCACCATTTCAAGTGCTTATGTTTGTATGCTGTTTGGGTGAGTGTGTGCAGGGTAAATAATCAAAGTCATCAAACAATAAAATTGACCACTTTCTGCCCTGTGCATCAGAATATGATATGAAAGAACAGAGCATACTAATTTTCAGCTCATTGCCTTGTGGTATCACAAGATTCTTACTCAGGATTATTCAGGTGAGATTACTTGGAACAAGAAGTGCCTGAACTGCGAGCAGAGTTCAGGAAAGACACAGAGGGGAGGGTCAGATCCTAGAAATGGCGCCTACGTCAGCCGGCACCTCCAAAACGGCATTGGCCGCGTGTGAATCATGCGTAGCGTCGTTACCGGAGTTGTGGCTAATGGCAAACATTTACTTAGCACAGAAGTCAGACTTACTGGCCAATAATTCCCTACTTCTTCCTTACTTCCACTTTTGTGGAGAGAGACCACATCCAACCTTCTCCACTCCTCCATTACCACTCCCAACTTTAGAGAAGCATTGAAAAAGTCAGTCAGCGGAGCCACCAGAACCTCCCTAGCACCCTCAGATGTACACCATCCGGCCCCATCGCTTTGTCTATTTTTATTATAGCTAGCTCCTCACAAACACAACCCATCTGAAAATCGATCAGGGTCTACCACTCCTCCAGCCCCATTTGCTTTAATCTTCTGCTGTCCTGTGAATACAGAACAGAAATAATTGTAAAGCAAGTCTGCCTTATCTTTATCAGCCTCTACATATTCCTTCCTTTCACCTTTGAGTCTCACAGTGCGACTTTTGCACTTTCTCCTGTCACTAATATATCTAAAAAATGTTTTCTCCCCCATCACACCCTCAGGAAAAATGTCTTTTCTTGGCACAAAGTATTTTGATTAGTTTTAAGTCATAATAAATGATGGCAGATAAAGACCCGAGTGGTCCATCTAGTCTGCCCAACCATACATGCTCCATAAATTAATTTAATATTTCTGGGCCAGAAACCCAGAGCCCTGCCTTAGGTTCCATCTACTGGAGTCTCCATCAAAGCTCACTCCAGCCCATCTTAACCATCCCAGCCATCGAAACCCTCCCCAGCCCATCCTCAACTGAATGTCCATATACGGGACACAGACCGTGCAAGCCTGCCAAGTACTAGCCTTAGCTCCTTCAATGTATACCCATTATTTTCTGATTCAAGATCTTCTGTGTTTATCCCACGCTAGTTTGAACTCTGTCACCATTTTCTTCTCCACCACCTCCCTCAGGAGCGCATTCCATTCATCCACTACCCTCTCCGTAAAGAAGAATTTCTATATTGAAAATAAAAGAAAGAAGAAACTGGAAATATGTCACGTTGGTGCGGAATACTTCTCATTTTATGGGATACTGTGTCTTGATACAGTATAATCCCATTATAACGGACTCGCTTATAATGGAACCTCGCCTATAGCGGACGAGGTCCGCTGGTCCTGGCTTAGCGCTATTATAAACATACAAAAAAATCATCGGATATAGCGGACTCACATATAACGGACTTTCGGATATAACGAACAACTATTTTGGTCCCGAGAGCCACTTTTAGCTGTAATTTTCTTTGGCTGTAACGGACATGCAGGCTCCGCCTACAAGGCGTGTGGCTTGCCGGTGATATAGTATCAAAATGCAGCCCAGAAGAAAATGACAGATTATTTTTCATTCCAGTACAGTACGACATAACGCGTTCTGGTTTTGCAATCATTTCATGCCGTACCAATGTTTTGCAGAGTTTTGTTGTTGATGTTGCTGATATGCTTGTGCAGTGACTGTTGTTCATTGATTGAACGTTGTTTCAAGTTGACCTAAATAAAGTTTTTTAAAAAATGCAACTCTGGATATAACGGACCGTTTCTCCAGGTCCCTTGAAGTCCGTTATAACGATATTATATTGTACTATCATTCATGAGTCAAGTATGAACTTGATGAATTCACACATCAAGAGCCCTTCATCAATAAAGAACATAAGAACAGTCATACTGGGGCGGTCCATCTAGCCCAGTTTTCTGTTTCTAACAGTGGCCAATTCAGGCCACAAGTTCCTGGCAGAAACCCAATAGCAGCAAGAGTCCATGCAACCAATCCTAGGGCAAGCATTGACTTCCCCCATGTCTATCTCAATAGCAAACTATGGACTTTAACCTCCAAGAACTTGTCCACACCATTTTTAAACCCATCTATGTTAACCGCTGTTACCACCTCCTCTGGCAATGTGTTCCAGACATGTGTGACATGGACTGCAACCAACCTCGAAATAGGACATTCAAACAAGGGCAGAAAAATTGGGAGCCACAAGAACAAGGGGGCACTCGGAGAAATTGAAAGGGGACAGGTTTAGAACCAATGCTAGGAAGTTCTTTTTCACTCAGAGGGTGGTGGACATCTGGAATGCGCTTCCGGAGGTTGTGATAGGACAGAGTACACTACGGGGTTTCAAAGAAGGATTGGATAAATTCCTGATGGATGCAGGGATTGAGGGATACAGATAGAGGTAGAGATAGGATTATGTAAGGGTATAAATAGAGGGATAAAGGGGATTGAAGGGTTTTAGGCAAAGAATCACCTTACAGGTCATGGACCTGATGGGCCGCCGCGGGAGCAGACTGCTGGGCGTGATGGACCTATGGTCTGACCCAGCGGAGGCAACTTCTTATGTTCTTAAAGCTTATCCAACCCAAATCACAGTTACCGGATGCTTGGTCCCCTTGGGGGTTAGCACCCAAGAAAAGGATCTGGGTGTCGTCATAGACAATACGATGAAACCTTCCGTCCAATGTGTGGCGGTGGCCAAAAAAGCAAACAAGAGGATAGGAATTATAAAAAAAAAGGTATGGTTAACTAAACTAAAGATATTATAATGCCTCTGTATTGCTCAATGGTGCGACCTTACCTGGAATTTTGTGTTCAATTCTGGTCTTATCTCAAGAAAGATATAGTGGCGCTAGAAAAGGTTCAAAGAAGAGCGACCAAGATGATAAAGGAGATGGAACTCCTCTTGTATGAGGAAAGACTAAAACGGTTAAGGCTCTTCAGCTTGGAAAAGAGACGGCTGAAGGGAGATAGGATTGAAGTCTACAAAATCCTGAGTGGAGTAGAATAGATCGAGTTTTCACTCCGTCAAAAATGACAAAGACTAGGGGACACTCGATGAAGTTACAGGGAAATACTTTTAAAACCAGTTGGAGGAAATTTTTTTTCACTCGGAGAATAGTTAAGCTCTGGAACGTGTTGCCAGAAGATGTGGCAAGAGCTGGTTTTAAGAACGGTTTGGACAAATTCCTGGAGAAAAGTTCATAGTCTGTTATTGAGAAAGACATGGGGGAAGCCACTGCTTGCCCTGGATCAGTATTATGGAATATTGCTACTCCTTGGGTTTTGACCAGGCACTAAGGACCTGGATTGGCACCGTGGGCACGTGCTACTGGGCTTGATGGACCATTGGTCTGACCCAGTAAGTCTATTCTTATGTTCTTCTTCCTTTTAGCCACTGAAACAGGGTTAGAGACAGACACATAGACACAATCTTCTCATTAAGCCTCCTTTGAACTTTGTAAGTAACTGGAAGGCCTATAAAAAGAAGCATTTTATTTTCTAGTAAAGTCCAACTTCTCTCATTTTTTTTTTTTTTTTCAAACAAGTAGGGAACATTATTTAATCATGTTCATCCTGATATCCCTAATCAGTGGTGAATTTTAGAAGAGAAAATTATTTAATTGTAACAGCTTGATAGAGGTTCCAGCTGTTCCAGCTATGTGCCACCCGGGGTTCCTACTTGATTTCTTCAATATCCTTTTAATCAACATTATCATAGTTTTATCTCATTGATTTCTGGAACTGCATAACTATTTTCAGTTTCTCATATCTCGTAGATTAAGAAGCGTGTATTTGTCATCTGCTTGTTTCATCATTTCAATTTCATTTTCATCCAGAATACAATCTTTGGCATTTTCTGTTGAACATTTTTTTCAATCAACAGATATGAAATATGACTTTCTTCTTAACTTGACTTGTATATATAGATTGTGAGCTCCTTTTACGAAGGTGTGCTAACATTTTTAACGCACGTACCAGATTAGCGTGCGGTATAGCTCTAGCCGAAAAACTACCACTTGTTCAAGAGGAGGTGTGGCATTTTAGCGTGCACTATTCCACGTGTTAAGGCCCTAAAGCACCTATGATTCCTAAATTGGGTTGAAAAACATTTCTATCACCCAAACCACCAAGGCCTCACGCACTCAGGCACTGACGTTGCATATTATTGGGATAAATTTTCAATGGGCTCCTTTTAAGAGGATAAAACAGAGGTTGCATTCTGAACAATTTATTTGGGTATCTTTGGAGTTAGCACAATTTTTGTTTGCAACAAAAGCTCAGAAGATCACAAAATGTTTGGTTGTCCAAATTGATGTGCAGACAAAGGGCTAGATGTACTAACGACAGCAATCACCGCTAAACCTGTTTTCACAGCTTTAGCGACAATCGCTTTTACTGATCCGATGCACAAAACAGCTCACCATGTGGTTTTCCCCTCGATTGCCCATTTTCCGATCCGGCCATGTAAATGAGCTAAAGCCCCATGCAAAGTAACCAAGCAATTGATGCACTAACATCGATTGGCTATGAAAATTTTTTTAAAACAGGGGATTTAGTTATTGGGGGAAAAAAAAGTGACTGGGGGTGTGATGCAATGATGTCGCACGAATACGCATGATGTCACCGCGTTGCATCCGCTGATGTCGCTCCTAGCTGGAAGCTTTTCAACACCTGGACAAAGTGCCTCTCTCCTAGTGCATTTTGGGATGCATTGGGAGTGGCCTTATACTCCGATTGGCCTAAGAGATCTGACCAATCGAAATATGACCAATCGGAATCTTAGGCCACTCCCAGTGCATCCCAAAATGCACTGGGAGAGAGGCCTAAAGTTCTGGTTAGCCCAGTGCCTGGGCCAATCAGGGCCTTAGGCCCCTCCCTGGTCTATCCCATGATGGGCCAGGAAGGGGAAGGCCCGCCAGTCTGTGAAGGCGGGCCTTCCAGCCAGAGGGAGTGAGCATTCCTCCGGCCGGTCATCTTCGTAGGGGTGTGGAAAGGTTCCCTGCTGTGGCCGCGATCGGCTCAGCAGCCATGTCTATTTGAAATGTAGAGCAGCATTATGCCGGCCTACATCTCAAGCACCTATCGCGTCCCTAGGAAGACGCCTATGGCTACCTAAGTTCGTCTAAGGCCACTTCCTGGCAAAACCTCACCCACGCCTAGCCTTGGGTGAGCTTCCCTACACACTTCTCTAGGCTCGTAAAATCACCTACAATGTAGGCAACCCTCCTTGGGGGTGTTTGTTTTTGTTGTTTTTTTTTAACGTGCATCCCAATTGTCTGGCGATCCATCTCACAAGTATCTTAGAAAAGGATACAGCCAGAGTGAATACGTATCATTCGATCTTTAACTTCTATCTTAGAGACCAGCTCAATCACTATCCTGATTCATTCTTTAGTAATCTCCCATTTAGATTACTGCAATTCACTCCTCAACGGTCTACCCCAAAAAGAAATCCGACGCCTTCAACTAATACAAAACACGGCAATAAAACTTATCTATAAACTAGGCAAATATGATCATGTAACTCCCCTTTTCAAAAATGAACATTGGCTTCCCATCACTCACCGTATCACTTATAAAATCATCATCCTAACCTTTAAAATTAAACTCTCTCATCTTCCCTTATTTCTAGATAAACTCCTCATTCCTCATAGTTCCCCACGTACATTAAGATCAACTGATCAAAACCTATTATTCATCCCATCCATAAAAGAATTTTATAATACACGAAAAGTAAATTTTGCAGTAACTGCCCCAACCCTCTGGAACTCCATACCACTGTATCTCCGCAACGAGCCACGAATTGACAAATTTAAGACAGGACTAAAAACCTTCCTCTTCCGCGATGCATTTGATATCATATAGAGTCTCACTTATTCCCTCTTTTGCAAACAATAAATAGCTCTGATATTATGACCCCCCCTTCATGTTTTATCCTAACCCCACTGTCACCCTTTTCTATCTCCAATATGTAACTTTTAACCTTCCCTCCCTTCCACCCTCCCTTTCCAGTTTGTCTTGTAATGTTATTTATGTTCACACAATACTATTAAATTAATTATATATATACTTTTATTGTTATTTTTTTTCTTTTCTATCCTGTAATCTTATTGTAAACCAGCTAGATATTAATTTGATAGTTGGTATATCAAAATCAATAAAACTTGAAACTTGAATATTGTTTTCTAAAATGTCTCTTCATAAGGATCTGGCAGGCTGCACGAAACCATGATAATAATAATAATAATTTATTTAATTGTACACTCCTCCCTACAAATGAGATGGCTTTGTGCTATAAGAATACCAAAGATGTTTGTAATAATCACAGGAATATGATATATTTTGAAATCACTTTACTAAATACTTCCTGGCCAAATCATATAAACATTTGTCTTGGCAAATCATTTAAAAAAGGAAAAAAAAGCACCATTGGGAAACTTTTATAGGGTTACCAGATGTCCGGATTTAATAATAATAATAATAACTTTATTTTTCTATACCGCCATAATCTTGCGACTTCTAGGTGGTTCACAGAGAAGATTAGCTGTACAGTCAGCGAATTACAGTGTACAAATAAGGAACAGATCACTGGGCGGTCAGTGATTAAATAGTGCAAATTGGCAAGAGGAAAGATATACATAGGCTACTATATACTTATTTTTTTGTGACAACTTACATTGAAATGGTTGTAAAAAAAAGCCAGCGAATAGCTGGATACAAATTGTGACAATAGAACAGACAATAAGTCCAGGGTGTCATAAATGAGGAAAAGTGGATTCAGTAAAAATTAATCGGTAGCTTTGAAAAGGGGGGAGGAAGTCTGGCTAGGAAATGAATTTATTGAATAGGGTGGTCTTTATTTCTTTCCGTACATGTCCTAAAAACAGAAACAATGAACCACAGCAAAAAAAAACTTTAGACATTCCTGTAAGTATCCAGGTCCCTTTCTTTCCCTTAAAACCTTACAAGCTAAAACCAGTTATCTTAAAATGCAGTCTATAGACAGCCGGCAGCCAAAGTATGGAATGTAAATCTTTTAAATAATTTCTCCATGTCCAGATCCTGTTACTAATCTGACAACAGTATCTTCCACCACATGTAGTAGCCTCAGGATTTTTGCCTGTAATACCCCACACATAAACCATTACAAGAATCAATGAGGGTCATCACACGTTCACAGACTAATTTCAGGAAATCTGCTGCTCCAAGATATCTCTGAATGCCATACAGTTTGTGTAATTGAAAAAAAAAAAAAAACCCCACAACTAATATTTATATTTCATTCTATAATCTTTTATCAGTAATCTTGCATTTTGCAATGTGGTTTCTTGCATTTTTTCTTCATGGTGCATCCTCTTTCACATTACTTTATTAGCAAACTCCGAACATGTAAAAAAAAAAAAAAAAAAAATTTGAGGTTGTGTTAATTATACAGGGATCTCAAACTCATTCCTTGAGGGCCGCAATCCAGTCGGGTTTTCAGGATTTCCCCAATGAATATGCATTGAAAGCAGTGCATGCACATAGATCTCATGTATATTCATTGGGGAAATCCTGAAAACCCAACTGGATTGCAGCCCTCGAGGAGGGACTTTGACATCTGTTTTAAATGATACAATAAATCAGGGATCTCAAAGTCCCTCCTTGAGGGCCGCAATCCAGTCGGGTTTTCAGGATTTCCCCAATGAATATGCATTGAAAGCAGTGCATGCACATAGATCTCATGTATATTCATTGGGGAAATCCTGAAAACCCAACCGGATTGCAGCCCTCGAGGAGGGACTTTGACATCTCTGTTTTAAATGATACAATAAATCAGGGATCTCAAAGTCCCTCCTTGAGGGCCGCAATCCAGTCGGGTTTTCAGGATTTCCCCAATGAATATGCATTGAAAGCAGTGCATGCACCTAGATCTCATGTATATTCATTGGGGAAATCCTGAAAACCCAACTGGATTGCAGCCCTCGAGGAGGGACTTTGACATCTGTTTTAAATGATACAATAAATCAGGGATCTCAAAGTCCCTCCTTGAGGGCCGCAATCCAGTCGGGTTTTCAGGATTTCCCCAATGAATATGCATTGAAAGCAGTGCATGCACATAGATCTCATGTATATTCATTGGGGAAATCCTGAAAACCCAACTGGATTGCAGCCCTCGAGGAGGGACTTTGACATCTCTGTTTTAAATGATACAATAAATCAGGGATCTCAAAGTCCCTCCTTGAGGGCCGCAATCCAGTCGGGTTTTCAGGATTTCCCCAATGAATATGCATTGAAAGCAGTGCATGCACATAGATCTCATGTATATTCATTGGGGAAATCCTGAAAACCCAACTGGATTGCAGCCCTCGAGGAGGGACTTTGACATCTCTGTTTTAAATGATACAATAAATCAGGGATCTCAAAGTCCCTCCTTGAGGGCCGCAATCCAGTCGGGTTTTCAGGATTTCCCCAATGAATATGCATTGAAAGCAGTGCATGCACATAGATCTCATGCATATTGTGGCAGGGCCAGGAGTAAGCCTAGCGGTGGCAACCCGGCTCCCGCCCCAGGCGTAGGACGGAGCGCTCCCAGGAGGACTCCCACTGGATAATCAGTAGAATAATTAGTAGACTGCTTTTTGGGTAAAGTTCAACTTTTATCTTTATTACCCCCAGTTCACAGCACTGGGGTTCCAGTAGTCCCTCTGGCTGAGTGGACTTAACACAAATCATTCATTCACAAGGCTTCTTCCTTATAATACAGTCCAGCCTGCTGCTCAGGCAAAAAGCCAAAAATAAACCAAAACGTTTTCTCTTTAGTTTTTCTACTTTTCTCTGCAGATACTTCAGGAAGCTTTTCTACCTGACCCACCTGAAGTCCAATGCCCCCACTACCCTTATGCTCCTGGGTAGGGGCTAGGGAACTTTATATAACCCAACCTTTTATGACTGGTGTAAGTCCCCTCCCAAAAGTTCCCTGCTTCAGGGTTACGTGATGTCGGGTCCCTGAGTAAGCTTCTCGGGAAAGCTAATTATGGTTCTCACCTCCTTCCCTTTATCTACACGGCCTCTCTCTCAGGCTCTAATTGATTCATTCACACATGCTTACAGTTCTGCCTAAGGGAGAAAGAACGCTACACAAAATACATTCACTTTCATTCCCCTCCCCCATTCATACCTTATTGACTGTGATTCTACAGGAGATCCCAGGCTGCTAGATTGCACTCCATTTCACTGCTTCCAGATAGCTCTCCCTCTAATTCCATTAGGGACTCCTCGCTTTCTGAGACTGGGTAAGAACTCCCTTCAGGGGCAGCTAACGGCCAGCCCTGCCCTGGAAACCTTTCTCCTCTCTTGAACTTCTGCTTAGGAGCCAGAAGTCTGTTAGCTCGGGAGGGTTGTAAGACAGCCTGTGCTTTAGCTCTGGTCTGGGACAGAGAACTCCTAGCAGGCTCCTTCCTGCTCAGCCCGGCACTTCTTGTTCTAGCAGTTCCTGAATTCCCTCCTGAATTCTCCCCTGTCTTCTCTCCTCTATTCTCTCGAATGTTCCCAGCTGTGCTGATTTTATGCTGCAGGCTTGTTCCCACTCTCCCTCTGGGTTCGTCCTGCCTGTCAGCCCCGCCCCTCTCATTAACCATGCCTGTGCTGGTTTTCTTTACTAGAGGTTTTGTTGGAGAACTGCCCAAGGTATTATAAAAGGGATTATAGTGCCCTAAACCAGATGTTGTGGTTTCTGCCCTTCTCTCTTTGCCTTGCCCTGCCTGCTGGCTCTTGGTGCTAGGAACAGGGTTACTAGGCAGCTTCCTGGGCTTAGGAATAGGGGCAGCCCTTTGCAAGGCAGGGTTTAAAACCGGGTTTAAACTGCTGACAGGTGCTTCCCTGTCACAATATTCATTGGGGAAATCCTGAAAACCCAACTGGATTGTGGCCCTCAAGGAGGGACTTTGAGACCCCTGTGTTAATAGGAATGAGATTTAGAAATGGATCACACCCAAAACTGGAGATTGAGTGCCATTGGTGAGGTCGGTTGGGGGCAAATGAGCAGCAGATATAAGACTGAAGCTTGACACACCGTTTGTGAAACATATAGCAATAGTATATATTTTTTTAAAATCAATTACATAAACTGTATATACACACACATATACGTGGGGTGCTGAAAAGTTCTCAGCCCTACCGACCAACTTCCTAAATTCTGAGTGTTATTTTGCAACTGTAGCTGAAAAGTGGCAAAAGTGTTAATTTGCAGACACAAAATTCTGTGTTTTGACATTGTTTCAGACCACAGAACCCTATCCACGTCATTCTCTTCTTGGCTGGGGCTGAGAACTTTTCAGCACCCCCCTCATATACAGGAATATATATGGGCTATACCTCAATTAAAATGTTTAATTGCATGATTAATCATATAAAGCGCCCCCCCTCTACAGTGCAATAGAGAGAGAGCCGATGGAAATTTTCAAAATTGGCATACTTCAATCACAGTAACATCATAAATGACAGCAGATAAAGACCCAAATGGTCCATCCAGTCTGCCCAACCATTCACGCTCTTTAAATTAATGATTAAATTTAAATTGTCCTTTTTCTTGGATATTTCTGGGCCAGAAACCCAGAGTTCTGTCCAGTACTGTGCTTAGGTTTCATCTAAGCCCTCCAGGGCCCCCTCCCCCCCCCACTCTTTTATGAAGCCAGGTTAGGGCTTTTTATCGCTGTCTGAAGTGGTATTAGCTCCGTTGCTCATAGTAATTCTAAAAGAGTTGGAGCTAATACCACCGTGGCCGGTGATAAAAAAAGCCTGACACAGCCTTGTAAAAGGAGCCCTCAATCACTCATTGCCCCAGGTACATCAGATAGATTGTAAGCCCACTGGGACAGACAGGGAAAAATGCTTGAGTACCTGAATAAATTCATGTAAACCACTCTGAGCTCCCCTGGGAGAACAGTACAGAAAATTGAATAAAGAAATAGTGTGAAAGTTTCAGCCTCTGATAACCAGAGCAGGTATTATGATGTCATAATGCCTCATTCCACCAATGCCTGAGCCAACTTCATCAATGATGTCACAATGGCTTCATTGTCCTTATACTGTACTTGGCTCACTTGTACTACACTTTGATTTCTAGAGTGGCGCAGTGGTTAAAGCTACAGCCTCACAGCCCCTTGAGGTTGTGGGTTCAAATTCACGCTGCTCCTTGTGACCCTGGGCAAGTCACTTCATCCCCCTATTGCCCCAGGTACATTAGATAGATTATGAGGCCACCAGGACGGACTTGAATAAATTCAAGTAAACTATTCTGAGCGCCCCTGGGAGAACGAATAATGAATAAATAAATATTAGGCTTGGACAGAAGAGTAAAATAATGCATGTGGTACTTTCCTACTCATTTTGCCTTTCATCCCACATGCTTTTGAAATACAGTGAATTGCGATAAATAATGGTCACAAAATTGTGCATTTTGGAAAGAGGAAAGGTGCCACAGGCAGTCAAAAGGAAGATAATTTTAATAAGCTCTTTGGGAAAGTGTCCTATCTTCGCTCCCTTTTCAATGACTTTCTGGAGATGCTGCCTACCTGATAACATATGCCATTTCATAATATCAGTGCATTAAATCCTCTATGGAGATATCTAATGATCAGCAGTCTTTGGCAATTTTGAAGCGCGTTTCTCAGACTTTTCTCCCTTTTACAGTGAAGGTCACCTGAAGGGCCTTTTGTCTTAAACCCTGAGGCACTGATGGCCTAATTACAGGAAGCTCCCCCCACCCCCACCCCCACCGGCTGCACGGATCGCTACGGATCCCGACGCATGCACAGCCCATCTTCTTTGCCTGTAGATGGTCTGCGCATGCGTTTGCTGTCCTTGCTTTTTTTTTTTTTTCTAACTTTTTTACTTTACTTTTACTCGCGAGCCCGTGGTTTTAACCCGCGGGTTTAAAGTGGATTAAATCCACAGGCTCGTGCTGCAGGGAAGGGAGGCAGAACAGGAGAGTATAGGTGCTGCAAAGGCAGGAGAGTCGGGGCTGAGCAGGGCAGCAAAAAGGCAGAAGAGTTGGGGGCTGAGCAGGGCGGAAAAAAGGCAGGAGAGTCGGGGGCTGAGCAGGGCAGCAAAAATGCAGGAGAATCGGGGGCTGAGCAGGGCGGAAAAAAGGCAGGAGAGTCGGGGGCTGAGCAGGGAGGAAAAAAGGCAGCAGAGTCGGGGGCTGAGCAGGGCTGAAAAAAGGCAGGAGAGTCGGGGGCTGAGTAGGGAGTATTTGCTCTTTCCTAAGGCTTCTTACCTGTCCTTTGATTTCCGTTCCAAGTATAGTTTTTCTTTTATCGCCAAACCCGACCCAAACAACCTAATAAGAATCCTGACCACTTGCCCTAATGACGTTGTGCTGACCTCGATCCCATGTGGACATGTTAATGCGAGATCAGCGGCCAAGAAGACGGAAATTATGAACGAGCTGCTCGATGAATTGCATCCTGGCTTTCTGTTCCTAACTGAAACATGGAAACCGATGCAAGATGACCTCAGATTACAACTAGTCTGCCCAAGAGATTACAAACTCGCCCACCTGTCGAGAACTGGTCACAGGGATGGCAGTCTTCTGATACTGCACAAATCATCTTGTCACATCAAAATCATGGCATCTAGAACCCTCACCTCACTAGAACTAATGGTAGAAATAAACAGCGACTCTTTCCAATACCCCCCCCGTCTGCCTAAGTTAATTTAATTCCTTTTGGAAAACAGATTGTGGAGCCCATATGTAATTGGCTTTACTCATCCATGTTGAATAATCTGTTAGTAGGAATTCCTAGGTTGTCCATTTGCTGTCTGTTGGACAAGATTTGTGTTTAATTATGTATGTTTACTGTATGGAAACCGCTGAGATGCCAGGTGGTATATATATTCTTAAATAAATAAATAATCCAAAGACCTCTACTCTGTCCTCATCCTTCTCGATCTATTTGCAGCTTTTGACATGGTAAATCACCACCTACCCATCGATATAGCGTCCTAACTTGGGTTTCAGGGCTCTGTTATCACATGGTTTTCTTCCTATCTTTCCCATTGCACCTTTAGCGAATGCTGTGCTGGATCCTCCTCTACCGCCATCCTGCTGTCGATTGATGTACGTCAGGGCTCTGTCCTTGGACCACTTAATTTTTTTCATCTACACTTATTCCCTTGGTGCTCTAATCTCCTTCCATGACTTTCAGTAACATAAAACACAATTTTATTTGAATACCACAATACACCAAGAAGTTCAATGCAGTTAACAAGAATCGTCTAAAGACCGTCCATAATCGATGAAGGTACAAATACAAACAGCCTAGAAGCAGGACAAGATCAGTGTCAGATACACCTCTAGGCCGACGACTCACGGATCTATCTCTCTACGTACACCTGAAATTTCAACAGATATTCAACCTGCTTGTTTGACATTGCTACCTGGATGTCTTGCTGCCTTCTGAAATTGAACATGGCCAAGACTGAGCTTCTTATCTTTGCACCTAAACCTGTCTCTCTTCTTCTCTATTTCTGTGAAGAACACCTTCATCCTCCCTGTCTTGTCAGCTCATAAACTCTAGGTAAACTTTGACTTCTCTCTCTCTCCTTCTCATCACAAATCCAACAGACTGCCAAAACCTGTCATTTATTTCTCTTCAATTTCTCTAAAATCGGACCCTTCCTTTCTGAGCACACTGCTAAGACCCTCATCCATACCCTCATCACCTCTTCCCTGGACTACTGCAACCTGCTTCTCACTGGCCTTCCGCTAAACCATCTCTCTCCCCTTCAATCTGTTCAGAATTCTGCTGCATGTCTTATATTCCGCCAATGTTGCTTTGTAAAAAATATCTCTAATTAGAAAATGAAGAATGTAAATTAAAGAGCTAAGGCTGGACTGACTTGTATGATCTGTGTCCCATATGTGGTGATTTGGTGTCGGATGGGCTGGGGAGGGCATCGATGGGAACTCCACTAACTTGGAACAGGAGGATGTTACTGGCCAGACTTTATGGATATATATACTGCAAATGGGATGGTTGGATAGGCAGGAGTGAGCTTGGACAGCAACTTCAGCATTTGGAACCTAAGACAATACCAGGTGGACTTTACAGTCTATGACCCAGAAATATCAACGAAGACACAAGTTGATCTAATCATGTATTTTGTAATGAGTATAACTTATAGGCAGACTGGATGGACCGTTCAGGTCTTTATCTGCCGTCATTTACTATGTTACTTGGCAGAAACCCAAAGAGTAGCAACATTCCAGAGCTGAGATTGTGATGTCATAATGCCTCATTCCACCAATGCCTGAGAGCCAACCTCAGCAGTGATGTCACAATGGCTTGATTAGAATGTCAACTTCAGCATTTGGAACCTAAGACAATACCAGACATTACAGTCCATGACCCAGAAATACCAAAGAGACAAGTTAATTTAATTATGTATTTTTAATGGATATAATTAATGGGCAGACTGGATAGAGCGTTCAGGTTTTTATCTGCCGGTCATTTACTATGTTGCTATGTTACCTCTCTCCTGAAGTCACTTCATTGGCTCCTTATCCGTTTCCGCCTACAGTTCAATCTCATCTTACTGACCTACAAGTGTATTTGCTCGCAGCTCCTCTGTATTTCTCTCTCTCCCCACCCCCCACGGCACATCTGCTCATTGGATAAATCTCTTATCTGTACCCTTTTCCCCTACGGCCAACTCCAGACTCCGTGCCTTCTACTTTGCTGCACTGTATGCCTGGAACAAACTGCCTGACTTGGTACATAAAGCTCCATCTCTGGCAGGATTCAAGTCCAGACCCAATGCCCACTTTTTGAAGATGATTTCTGTTCCAAACTCCCCCTTCTAAGCACCCAGTGTCTGTCTTGTCACTTCCCTGTACTTCACCCACTGTGCATTGATGCAACTTATAGTCCAGTTTGCCTGTCTTGTCTCAATTGTAAGCTCTTTTGAGCAGGGACTGTCTCTTATATGTTAATGTACTGTGCTGCATATGTCTAGCAGTGCTATAGAAAAGATTAGTAATAAGGATAAAAATGTGATTCCTTGCTGCACAAATAAAAACACTTTGGGCCCAATTCACTAACCTGCCCGATCGTCACCGATTCGTGTCCGATCCGTAGCAGGCCGACCAATTCACGATGGGACAATATTCAAATGGGGATGATCGGAGAAATGCCCCCCCCCCACCCCCACCGGCTGCACGGATCGCTACTAAGCGATCCCGACACATGCACAGCCCATCTTCTTTGTCTGTAGATGGTCTGCGCATGTGTTTGCTGTCCTTACTTTTTTTTTTTTCTAACTTTTTTACTTTACTTTTACCTCGCGAGCCCGTGGTTTTAACCCGCGGGTAAATGTGGATTTAAATCCACGGGCTCGTGCTGTCAGGGAGAAGGGAGGCAGAACAGGAGAGTATAGGTGCGGCAAAGGGCAGGAGAGTCTGGGGACTGAGCAGGGCGGGCCAAAAAGGCAGGAGAATCGGGGGCTGAGCAGGGCAGCAAAAAGGCAGGAAGGAGTTGGGGCTGAGCAGGGCAGAAAAAAGGCAGGAGATGTCGGGGGATGAGCAGGGCAGCAAAAATGCAGGAGAATCAAGGGCTGAGCAGGGCGGAAAAAAAAAAAAGGCAGGAGAGTCGGGGCTGAGCAGGGCGGAAAAAAGGCAGGAGCGTCGGGGGCTGAGCAGGGAGGAAAAAAAGGCAGGAGAGTCGGGGCTGAGCAGGGCGGAAAAAAGGCAGGAGAGTCGGGGGTTGAGTAGGGCGGCAAAAAGGCAGGAGAGTTGGGGGCTGAGCAGGGCTGAAAAAACGCAGGAGAGTTGGGGGCTGAGCAGGGCTGAAAAAAGGCAGGAGAGTTGGGGCAGAGAGCAGGTTTTTGCACAAGCCACTGGTCTTCAGCAGTCGCTTGTTTTTGGCTCGGCCAGCCCAGTTGGTGTGCCTGAATTATGTTAGTGAATCGCGTCCTTCCTCATTTGCATGCACGGATCGGAATCGGATCGGCACAGATTTAGTGAATCGGGTCGCAAAGGGTTCGGTACACGATCGGTTTGCTTAGTGAATCTAGCCCTTTGACTGTCCTGAAATTACACCCTGAGGAAACCCTCTAAAATGGGGCACATATTTAGGTGTCTAGTGTCTATAAAGAAAATGCATGCATGTCCTCTTTATAGAATGTCAGCATAACATGTCACGCGCATGTCTAGAATGAATGTGAGATTACGAGGGGTGCTACAACGTTCTCAGCCCAACCAACCAACTTTCTAAATTCATGTCTGTTCCTCCAAATAACTCCTCAACATCCATCACCGACATTGACGCCATGTGTCTCAGCAGCAGAAGATGACTCCACCGCCCATCCACGGAAAACCCGCTGTGCCTCTTGCATTCTAGTGCTGGCAACACCATTGAGGACTGTTGCGAATGCTGCCCAGCGCCCCCCTGGAGCAGGGGTGCCCACACTTTATGGGCTTGAGAGCTATTTTTAAAATGACCAAGTCAAAATGATCTACCAACAATAAAATAATAATTAAAAAAAAAACACATAGCATACTGTATGCAGAGAAAACATTAATTATCATTTATATTCCGGGGTTTTTTAAAGAGGTCAAGGCAGATGACTTTATGCAATGTCACCTCAGTAACAACCATACAAAAATAGACAAATATACCCCCCTCCCTTTTTACTAAACCACAATAGCAGTTTTTAGCGCAGGGAGCTGTGCCGAATGCCCTGTGCTGCTCTCTATGCTCATAGGCTCCCTGTGCTAAAAACCGCTATTGCAGTTTAGTAAAAGGGGGGCCCATAGTGCAAAATATAGACAGCAGATATAAATTCTCAATACGGACACATTTTGATCACTAAATTGAAAATAAAATCATTTTTCCTACCTTTGTTGTCCTGGTGATTTCATGAGGTCTCTGGTTGCACTTTCTTCTTCTGACTGTGCATCCAATATTTCTTCCCTTCTTTCAGCCTCCTGTATGCTTCCTCTCCTCCCAGACCTCATTCCCTCCCCCAACTTTTTCTCCCTTCCTCCCTCCCCTTTCTTTCTTTCTCCCTGCCCCCTTCTTTCTTTCTGTTTCCCTTCTTTTCCTTCTGTCTCCCTACCTGCCCCCCTTTCTTTCTTTCTCCCTGCCCTCCCCCAAGCTACTGCCACCGCCATCAGAGAACAGGCCCCAAGCCACCGCCGCCCCAAGCTCTCCCTGCAGAAGCATCGGGCCCACCAGCATTCCTCTTCCAATGTCAATTCTGCCGTCGGAGAGGATGTTCCGGGCAGGCAGGCAGCGATGGCTGGCCCGGAACGTCCTCTCCGATGGCAGAATTGACGTTGGGGAAAGGAAGGCTGATCTGCCCGGTAGATTGCGAAGGCAACTCGAGTCCTATCACGGAGCCCGGGATGGGCTCTGCGATCAACTCACTTTGCCTTCGCGATCTACCGGTCAATCGCGATCGACAATATTGGGCACCCTGCCCTAGAGGTACTGCTCTGCCTCTTCTAGGAACTGTGTCACCAGTTATGGCCCTTTCAGATCTTTGTTCTTGAGAATGACATGGGGACAAATTTTTCCCTGTCCCCGCGGGAACTCATTTTCCCGTTGCGTGCCCGCAAGTTCTTTGCCTGTCCCTGCCCCATTCCTGCAAGCCCTGTCCGCATCTGCACAAGCCTCAAACACTTTAAAATCGTAACATTTTCTGGATTATCAATAATGATAATATTTTAGGGGTTTGGATTATGTTATCATAATTTTATTTCTACTTTAATTTTATATGATATCTTTTCCTTTCTTTATCATCACAAATGTACTGATTACGATGGTATGCTATCTCCGTATAAGAACATAAAACCTAGCCTTACTGGGTCAGACCAATGGTCACGAAGCCCAGTAGCCCATTCTCACAGTGGCCAATTCAGGTCCTAGTACCTGGCCAAAACCCATGCTCACCAATCCAGACTATGGACTTTTCCTCCAGGAACTTGTCCAAACCTTTCTCTAAAATCAGCTGTGTGTATGGTTTTCTTTTATTGTAACTCAGTAAAAATTATTGAACTTAATAAGTGTTTGAAGCTTATGTGGTTAAGGCAGAGCTTACAGGAATGGGGCAGGGACAGGGACAGCGGCAAAACTCACGGGGATGGGACAGGGAAATTGAGTTCCTGCGAAGACGTGAACAAATTTGTCCCCTGTCATTCTCTACTTTGGTCAACAGAGTGGTGAGTCATCTGTTGGTTGGAATTACCGTATTTTCACGCAGATAACGCGCACCCGTGTAAAACGCGCACACGGGTATAGCGCGCAGAAACTACGATTTTATGTACAAAAACTTTTGTATACCGCGCTCACGGGTATACCGCGCATGCAGCCCGACTGTCCTTTCGCCCGCCCCGACTCTCCTCTGGCCCACCCCCGACTCTCCTTTCGCCCTCCCCGACTCTCTGGTGCGCTGTCCGACTATCCGTTCACCCTCCCTGACTTTCCGTGCACTGCCCCGCCTCTCCGTGCGCTGTCCCGACTCTCCGTTCACCCTCCCTGGACTTTCCGTGCTCTGCCCCGCCCTCTCCGTGCGCTGTCCCGACTCTCCGTTTCACCTATCCTGACTTATCCGTGCACTGCCCCGACTCTCCGTGCGCTGTCCCGACTCTCCTTTCGCCCGCCCTGCCTGCTCCCGGGTTGGGCCCATGTGCCTCAGGCCGCGCCCCCAGGTGGGACCTTAAGGCTCCAGGGCCTATTCTGATTGGCCCACGCGCATTAGGCTCCCCAACAGTAGGCGGAGCTTTGGGACGGATGGGCCAATCCGGCTCATTCCGTTGTGGGTTTGGCTCCCGTCTGTCCAGCCAACTACCAAAGGTACGGGAAGGGGGACGTGGGGGTGTCGTGGGGGGCGGCCACGGGGGTCGCGGGTCGGCTGGGGGGGGCGGTCGGAGGTTCTTGGGGGGGGGGGCAGTCGTTGGAGGAAGGGGGATTTGCGTCGAGGGCAGGAGGGACCTGGGATCCCTCCTGCCCGTAATGTAGTGTGGGGTGGGGGTAGGGGGGATCGCCGTTGGCCATGGAGGGTTTGGGCATCCCTCCCTGCCCGATATGTCGGGGAGTTGGTGAGTCGGCCCGGGCAAGAGGGCTTGGGCATCTGCTGCAAGTGCTGGGCTCCTTGAACACGTGCACCGCAACCCAAAGGCCAAAATGCCATGAGCAAGATAGATACCACTGCCCTTGGATGCCACGCCGTTCCCTCTTGCATATAAAATGGACCACCCAACCCCAGTATGTAACCACGACCATAAATATGGCTCGCACAGAACCCCAAGCTCGCTGCTCTTGATGCCTGCCTCCAACTCGCAACTGCTCCAACATGTGCACAAACCTAAAAAAATCAAACCAAGGGACCAGGTAAAAGTGTATAAATTCACAAATACCAGAAAAATCACGAGCCTTGACAAATCCTTCCTGCTCTTTCCCATCCGCCCAACCTACCTACAATACTCACAGCCCCACCGACAATCCTTAGCCTTTCTGGATTAGAAACTGGTTGATGACTTCGCTTGGAGGAGGCGAAAAGTGAGTTAGTGGAGTCCCTCAGGGATACAGTGCCGGGGTCCGATTCCTGTTCAATATGTTTGTGAGCGATATTGCTGATGGGTTAGAAGGAAAAGTTTGCCTTTTTGCGGATAATACCAAGATTTGTAACAGGGTTAGTACCAATGAGGAGGGAATGGAAACATGATAAAAGGATCTGCAAAAGTTAGAAGTATGGTCTAATTTCTGGCACCTAAAATTCATGCAAAGAAGTATAGAGTAATGCATTTGGGGATTAGAAATCGGAAAGGAGACATATGTGCCTGGCGAGGTGAGGCTGATATGCACGGATGGGACCTTGGGTGATTAGTGTCTGAATCTAAAGGTGAAGAAACATTGTGACAAGGCGGTAGCTGTTGCCAGAAGGATGCTAGGCTGTATAGAGAGAGGCATGTACCAGTAGAAGAAAAAAAGCATTGATGCCCCTGTACAGGTCGATGGTGAGGCCCCACCTTGGAATATTGTGTTTCATTTTTGGAGATCGTATCTGGCAAAAGGACATAAAAGAGTTGAAGTAGTCCAGAGGAAGGCGACGAAAAATGGTAGGAGGTTTGTGCCAGAAGACGTATGAGGTAGAGACCTGGAAGCCCTGAATATGTAGACCCTAGAGGAAAGGAGGGACTGGGGAAGATATGATTCAGACGTTCAAATACTTGAAGGGTATTAACATAGAACAAAATCTATTTCCAGAGAAGGAAAATGGTTAAAAACATGAGGACATAATTTGAGGTTGAGGGGTGGTTAGATTCAGGGGCAATGTTAGGAAATTTCTACTTTACGGAGAGGGTGAGTGGATGCCTGGAATGCGCTCCCGAGAGGGTGGTGGAGAAGAAAACGGTGACAAGAGTTCTAACTACCATGGGATGAACACAGAGGATCTAGATCAGAAAATAATGGTTATACATTGAAGGACATAAGGCCAGTACTGGTTAGGTTGGCATGGCCTGTGTCCCATATATGGACAATTCAGTTGAGGACGGGCTGGAGGGGATTTCAGTGGTTAAGATGGGCTGGAGTGAACTTTGATGGAGACTCCAGTAGATTGGAACCGAAGGCAGGGCTCTGGGTTTCTGGCACAGAAATATCTAAGTGAAAAGGGACCATTTAAACTAATTGATCCCTGGTTGTATGTCCCTTTGCAGTGCTAATAACAGATAATTTAAAAAATAAATAAAAAATAAACTAAATTAATTTATGGAGCTGTATGGTTGGGCAGACTAGATGGACCACTCGGGTCTTTATAATAATAATAATAATAACTGTATTCTTGTATACCACAATACCATGGAAGTTCTATGCGGTTAACAGATGAAGAGACTGTACATTTACAGCAAAGTTATTTTTACAGCAAAGTTACAGTTATAATGAAGTTACATGTTACTGTGAAGTTACGTTTACACTGCAAGTTACATACCAGTGGTGTTATATACAGCGGTTTTATATACAGCGGTGTTCAATATGGCAGAACAGAGGTATTTAGTGTGATCAGTAATGAAGACAGGATAATTAGTTAGATTGAGTGTTCCGTTTGTTAAGCCATGTAGTGGCTAAACAAGATAGTGGCTAACAAGAGTGGAGGAGTCGGAGAGTCTGGAGGTGTGTCGAGGTCAGGGGAGGAGGCAAGGAAGGAGGTGGGGGAGAAGTTAGAGGAATTTGTCAAAAAGGTAGGTTTTGATTGACTTCCTGAACATTTGATAGGGGGGAGAGGGAATTGGAGATGAGGGCGGTAAGGCATTTGTTCCATTTGCCCGCTTGGAATGCTAGGGATCTATCGAGGAATTTCTTGTAGAGGCAACCCTTCAGGGAAGGAAAGGAAAACAGGTAAGTGTTTCGTGTGCGAGAGGGGCCTGCAATTTCTAGGTGCTCAGATAGGTAGATTGGTGAAGAGCCTGCTAAGGTTTTGAAGCAGAGGCAGGCGAATTTAAAGATGATCCTTGCCTCCACCGGCAGCCAGTGGAGTTTAGTGGAATAGGGGCTAACCTGGTCATATTTTTTGAGGTCGAAGATGAGGCGGACGGCCGCATTTTGGACTATTCTTTATCTGCCGTCATCTGTGTTCATTCTATCGGTATCACTGATCAAATTCTTTCCTGGTTCGTGTCATATTTAACTAACCGCACTTCTACTGTTTTCTTCAATGACTCAACATCTACCTCTTTATCAACTACTTATGGGATTCCCCAAGGATCTATCCTTTCTCCGTTACTATTTAATATCTTCCTGGCTCCTCTGATCACTCTATGTCAGTCCGTGGGTTTTCAGGTGTTCGCTTACGCAGACGACATTCAGCTTCTGCATCCAATGGATTTAAACAAAACATCTGATATTCAAGAAATTAGTGAAAAACTCGACCAAATTCACCACTGGTTAAATAGAAATAAACTTTCTCTTAATATTAAAAAAACCAACGTGATGCTCTTTCCTTGGAAAGACAATCCTACTCTTATTGCTCCCATTACAATAAAAAACTTACCATTACAAATAGTTAACAATATAAAAATCTTAGGGGTAACTTTTGATTCTAAACTTAATTTCCATGATCATATCAGCACTATAATTAAATCTACATTTTACAGATTACGTAGGATACGATCTATTGCAAAATTCCTATGTCCTAAATCAATAAACATTCTTATCCATTCTTTAGTGATTTCTAAATTGGACTATTGTAATGCCCTATTTAAGGGGATATCGCTAAACGAAATTAAGCGACTTCAAATTATTCAGAACATATCCATTAAACTCATCACTAAGTCTAGAAAATATGACCATGTTACACCCCTTTTGATAGATGCACATTGGCTTCCAATTAATTATCGGATAACGTACAAACTCTGTCTGCTTGTTTTTAAATCTCTTCTTCATAAGACCCCAGCATTCATATTTAAACATTTAATTCCTTATCATTCAAATAGAACCCTGAGGTCTAATGAGCAAAACCTATTAACCATTCCATCACTTAAAATTATTAACACTAGACGTCAATTTATTTTTTCTGTAACTGCTCCTCAAACTTGGAACGATCTTCCCATTTACCTGCGGAATGAGCAGGATTTAGGAAAATTTAAAAGCAATTTGAAAACATTTCTTTTTAAAGATGCTTTTAATATTTAATTAAATAGTTCTTAATTTGGTGATGTTATTTTATTGTGTTATGCTACGTGTTAATTGATTTCCCTAATGTATTTTTCCTTTGTTTTACTTTTCTTTATCAATTATATTTCTAACCCTTATCTTACCCTATGTCATGAATATAAAATATTATGTATTAGTTTTTACCCAATGTTATTATTTAAAGTTTGTTTTGTACTGTATTGTCCTTATTTGACTTTATTTAATATGTTCATCGCTTAGAATTTGATTAAGCGATTAATCAAGAAAAATAATAAACTTGAAACTTGAAACTTGATTTGCTATGTTACTCTTTGATTCCCTCCAATCCCTTGCCATCAATCCCCACTCTAACCAATCATCTTCCTCCCTCCAACCACCTTTATTTCACATTCTCAATCACGTCCAACTTTCTCCCTTCTCTCCCCCCACCTACAAAACTAACCGTCTTGGCAAGATGACTCAGCTGCTGTTCTATGCCTTCAGCCTAGTGCGGAGAGCACCCAAATCAAAGCAAGAAAAAAGCCTTAAAGAATCCGGAATACAGTGGTGCCTCGCATAACGAACGCCTCACACAACGAACGCTGCACACAACGAACTTCATGTCTTGATTCACACAACGAACTTCGTTTCACACAACGAACTTCACACAACGAACTTCGTTTCACACAATGAACTTCACACAACGAACTTCGTTTCACACAATGAACTTCGTTTCACACAACGAACTTCATGTCTTGATTCACACAACGAACTTCGTTTCACACAACGAACTTCACACAACGAACTTCGTTTCACACAACGAACTTCGTTTCACACAACGAAGTCGCCCGAGCTGCCGATGTATTGCATCCTTCCGCGCAGGCACTGCAGGCAGTCGTTAGTCACTGCGCTTAACTGCCCTCTCTCACTGTATACAGTCGTCCTTTTAAGATAAACTCAATATTTTTTATATATCATGGCTTCTGTTGAAATGAAACGGGAAATAATTAGAAGGAGTGAATGTGGGGTAAAACAGTGTGACCTCGTCAAAGAGTTTGGCCTCAGCAAGACCACCATTTTCACCATTTTGACAAATTTATCTTTTTTTATGTCATCTTAGCATATTTTATGCTGCAGAACGAATTATTTTTTTTAACATGTCTTGTTATGGGAAAACGCGTTTCACATAACGAACTTTTCGCATAACAAACTTGCTCCTGGAACAAATTAAGTTCGTTGTGTGAGGCACCACTGTACTTCATAATTATATTTTTCAGACGATTTTACGGTGCCGTTACTTGTACGGCCATTCTAAACTCTTCCCGATTTCTCCTCTGTGTTTGTAGCTTCATGATTTACCCGTCTTTCCTTTTCTTCTCAAACACATTGAATTACAGCGTTTCACGGGTGAAGAAGATTGCACAACATCTTGACTTTTATAAAGTATGATTCAGATCTATCCAGAGCCACTCACATCCCTCTCTGTACACCGCAGCGAAGGCTGCCCGTCAAACCTAAATAGAGAAGATGGGCAGAACGATGCAAGAAAAGCTCTTAGTAGCCTTTTTTGAAAATTGACCCTTGAAGCTTGCTGCTGTCAGATCTAATTTAATCTTCTGAAATGTAAGAGGAGAGATCTGGTAAAAGGAAAATAAACGCATTTGCGACAGTATTTTCTTTTATAGTAAATTGGGTCATCAAAGACTGGGACGGGGCACCAGTAAACAAATTAACTGGACTCCAACAGTTTGCTGTCGTTTGCAGAGTAGGTGTACCGATCGTGGAGATAAGTTATTCATTTTCTTACCTATCTTTATTATTGCGCCGCACAGAGCCTGTAGATATTCCCGGGGAGGTATTTTTTGCCCTGTGCTTACAAGTACTTCTACTACTATGAATTATTTCTATAGCGCTACCAGACGCAGACAACACTGCACAGAGTCATAAAGAAGAAGAAAACAGTCCCTGCTCCAAAGAGCTTACAATCTAAACAGGCAAGACAGACAAACAGGATGTGATGGATACAGTTAAGGGGAAGGGTTAATCTGCTGGCTGGGTTGGAGGGCAGAGGGGAGTCCAGGACAATCAAGCCATTGTGACATCACTGATGAGGTTGGCTCTTATTGGTGGAATGAGGCATTATGACATCACAAGCTCAGCTCTGCTTCCCAAAGACTGAAACTCTTCACACTACTACTACTATGAATTATTTCTATAGCGCTACCAGACGCACGCAGCGCTGTACAGAGTTACAAAGAAGACAGTTCCTGCTCGAAAGAGCTTACAATCTAAACAGACAAGACAGACAAACAGGATGTGATGAATATAGTTAAGGGGAAGGGTTAATCTGCTGGCTGGGTTGGAGGGCAGAGGGGAGTCCAGGACAATCAAGCCATTGTGACATCACTGATGAGGTTGGCTCTTATTGGTGGAATGAGGCATTATGACATCACAAGCTCAGCTCTGCTTCCCAAAGACTGAAACTCTTCTCACTACTACTATGAATGATTTCTATAGTGCTGTATAGAGTCACGAAGACTGTCCCTGCTCAAAGAGCTTACAATCTAAATAGACAAACAGGATGTCATGGATACAGATAAAGGGGAAGGGTTAATCTGCTGGCTGGGTTGGAGGGCCTTCCTGTGACGTAACTTCCTAAGTGTGCAGGGAGACCCTGTTAATGGCCAGCAAAGTCTTAAAGAGGTATGGTGGGAAGGGGGAGAGAGTGCATTTAAGAGATCCCCTCATCATCCGGGGAGGAAGAGAAGCTGGCACCACCACCCCTTATTATGCCAATGGGATGTTGGATGTGGGTTTTGGACCTGTGAACACACGCCCAGACATGACCAGCAATAATGCAGAAAACTTCTTTATTGACTCAAAACTAAACTCCCCAAATCCTGGTACCTCACTGGATCAGACACACAGGAAAACAGTCTCTTGGTTTGACATACACATCTCCCTCGGGATTCGCGGGGGATAGGGGCAGAGCCGGACCGCGAATGGTGAAATACCGCTAATATCTTCTGCTCCGGCTCTGACCCACCCCCGCCTCCCTCCTGCCTTCCCCCCGGCATCCCGGCCTTACCTGGTGGTCTAGCGGGCTTTCGGGGCAGGAGCAATCTTCCTACGCTCCTGCCCCGTGCAGATCACCAATAGAAAATAGCTGCCGTGAGTTCCCGTAGTCTCTCGAGACTACGACGGGAACTCCCCACAGCCATTTCCTATTGGCGATCTACACGGAGCAGGAGTGTAGGAAGATCGCTCCTGCCCCGAAAGACCACTAGACCACCAGGTAAGGTCGGGATGCCGGGGGGAAGGTTAAACTGTGGGTTTTTTTTTCATTTTTCCCCCCTCCCCAAAAAATCACGAATATGTGAAATCGCGATTGCCGAAACCGCGAATGGGGAGGGAGAAGTGTACAAAAGTCCGGAGCTGGTACCAAAAGAGGGAATGTCAGCCTGTGCGTGTAAACAACAGACATTCCAAGAGAGCGCTAAACCAATGGGAGAGAGAGTCTTCAAACCAATGGGAATTGAATAACAATCGCGCAAAAGCAATATCAAGACTCAAATCGACACTGGCCGTATTTCGGCTAAAGAGCCTGTTTTGGGAGTCTCAGAGTCTCATGAACCGAAGCAATTCACAAGCAGAAAAGACAACAAGTGCCACAAGATGCAAATGGTTGGGGTTTTTTTTTGGGGGGGGGGGTTCCTGCTGTACGTGTCTTTTCTACGTGCGAATTGCTTCAGTTCATGAGATTCTAAGAGCTTCTTTTCCTAAACCGTGCTAGCGGTTTAAATGCATGCATCGGATTAGTGTGCGCTAGCCGAAAATCTACCGCCTGCTCAAAAGGAGGCGGTAGTGGCTAGAGCATGTGGCAAATTAGTGTGCGCTATTCCTCTCCTTTGCCTCAGTTCTTCCTCTTTCCTTTCCCCCACATGTGCAACATCTTTCCTCCCCTCTCCTCTATCACCTTGTGCCTTCCCTCTACAGCATCTTTCTATCCCTCCCTCCCTTCCATCCCCCTGTGCAGCAGAACCCTTGCCCAGCTTCCATCCTTCCCTCCCTCCCATCCCTCGTGCAGCAGAACCCTTGCCCAGCATCCATCCTTCCCTCCCTCCCATCCCCCTGTGCATCAGAACCCTTTGCCCAGCTTCTATCCCTCCCTCCCTTCCATCCCCCTGTACAGCAGAACCCTTGCCCAGCTTCCATCCTTCCCTCCCTCCCATCCCTCGTGCAGCAGAACCCTTGCCCAGCATCCATCCTGCCATTCCTGCCATCCCCCTGTGCATCAGAACCCTTTTCCCAGCTTCCATCCTTCCCTCCCTCCCATCCCTCGTGCAGCAGAACCCTTGCCCAGCATCCATCCTTCCCTCCCTCCCATCCCCCTGTGCATCAGAACCCTTTGCCCAGCTTCTATCCTTCCCTCCCTCCCATCCCCCTGTGCAGCTGATCTCTTTGCCCAGCTTCTATCCTTCCCTCCCTCCCATCCCCCTGTGCAGCAGAACCCTTGAGCAACTGTAGCCGCCCCAGCCGCGCAGCTGAACCGTCAAATCCCTGCTGACCCTACATTCTTCCCTCCCGACCGATCCCCGCCGACCGCGACCATAAATACCTTCCGGCAGAGGAGCGTCGGGCCAGCAGCACTCACAGGTTGCTTTGCGGACTTCTCGCTGGGGCTTTCTGCATACTGATGACATCATCAGTAACGCGGCACACAGAAGGCCCCAGCGAGAAGGCCTGTGAATGCTGCTGGCCTGACGCTTCTCTTCCGGAAGGTATTTATGGTCACGGTCAGCAGGGATTGGTTGGGAGGGAAGCATGGTCAGCGAGGGTTTGGCGGTTCAGCTGCGCGGCGGGGGCGGGGCAGGAGGGAAGTGTGGCTGCCTATGACTATGGCTTATTTTCAGGGGTAGGGCTTATTTTCGGCGAAACATGGTAATACAAGAAGTTGGCTTATCACAGCCAAGCAGAATATCTGGAAGTTGTTATCAAAGAGTATGCTGGGGCTACTTCCTCCTACTTCCCTTAACCTAGCTCTAGCGCTGCTTTATGTACTTCCAGGTAGTTGCTTCCATGACTCCTCCTTCCCGTGTCACTTCCCCCTAAGGAGGAACTACCTGTGTTAAGGTGGTTCTGACATTATGGGGGGTATCCAGCAGGGGGAGTGCTGGCGCCCTATAGATTCCCTCACAGATGTGTTATTCATTTGTCATCTAAAGAGACCTAGATTTATCGGCAGTCCTTGTGATTTGCAAGCATAATTTTTATTTTATGGTACTGTAATTGTTTAATAACATACCTTTCTTGGTTCCATGTGAGAAATAAAATGTAGTGTGAGCTATTTGGCTTCATGCTTCAATAATCCCATATGACATCTGTAAGACAAATAAATGACTGTAGCAAGACCAATTTAATTCCATCTATTGATTGCAAAGTGCTTAGGTTCTTGTTTATTCAAGAACAATAATGCATTTTCATCTATAAATTGATTAAGCAATTTTAATCTTTATCATCAAATCGTGGGAACGTACAGCTGGCTAAGTAATGCGTTTCCCATACAAATTAGCTAGATTATGCATGCCAAACAAACACCATTGGCCATTTAGCAGTGCAACTAGCATGCCAAGAAATCACATCATTAGCTATCCTCTGGAGAAATGCAGCGTTTGGGGACTGGAAGAACTTCTCCAAACGGGCACCATGTCAGAGCACAGCTGATTGGACTTGACGTAGTGAACCCGAACGGACTAGCTTCATATCAGAAACGAGTCTTGCTGCGCTTCTCCAATAACGATTCAGGTAAATAATATCGTAGTGTCCGTGGATAGAATCTTAACTTCCATGCTGAATTACAGGCCCGAGATGGCTTTCTACAATTTTAAAAATCGGCAATTAAAAGCTCATTCTATTTATACTGGGATGTCGTCCCATTTATGAACCTGGCAAAATCACTCTGTGGGAGAAGCTTTCCAATTTTATGGTCTGAGTGCGCTCTAGCATTTGTTGGAATTATACCTCCAATTTACCAAAGGCCAGGGGTAGGCAATTCCAGTCCTCGAGAGCCGGAGCCAGGTCAGGTTTTCAGGATCTCCACAATGAATATGTATGAGATGGATTTGCATGCACTGCCTCCTTGAGATGCAAATCTATCTCATGCATATTTATTGTGGAGATCCTGAAAACCTGACCTGGTTCCGGCTCTCGAGGACCGGAATTGCCTACCCCTGACCTAAGTCATAACATATAAGTTCCGTCTAGGCCAGGGGTAGGCAATTCCGGTCCTCGAGAGCTGGAGCCAGGTCAGGTTTTCAGGATCTCCACAATGAATATGTATGAGATGGATTTGCATGCACTGCCTCCTTGAGATGCAAATCTATCTCATGCATATTTATTGTGGATATCCTGAAAACCTGACCTGGTTCCGGCTCTCGAGGACTGGAATTGCCTACCCCTGACCTAAGTCATAACATATAAGTTCCATCTAGGCCAGGGGTAGGCAATTGCGGTCCTCAAGAGCCAGAGCCAGGTCAGGTTTTCAGGATCTCCACAATGAATATGTATGAGATGGATTTGCATGCACTGCCTCCTTGAGATGCAAATCTATCTCATGCATATTTATTGTGGATATCCTGAAAACCTGACCTGGTTCTGGCTCTCGAGGACCGGAATTGCCTACCCCTGACCTAAGTCATAACATATAAGTTCCGTCTAGGCCAGGGGTAAGCAATTCCGGTCCTCGAGAGCCGGAGCCAGGTCAGGTTTTCAGGATCTCCACAATGAATATGTATGAGATGGATTTGCATGCACTGCCTCCTTGAGATGCAAATCTATCTCATGCATATTTATTGTGGATATCCTGAAAACCTGACCTGGTTCCGGCTCTCGAGGACCGGAATTGCCGTCTAGGCCAGGGGTAGGCAATTGCGGTCCTCGAGAGCCGGAGCCAGGTCAGGTTTTCAGGATCTCCACAATGAATATGTATGAGATGGATTTGCATGCACTGCCTCCTTGAGATGCAAGTCTATCTCATGCATATTCATTGTGGATATTCTGAAAACCTGACCTGGCTGTGGCTCTCGAGGACTGGAATTGCCTACCCCTGCCATAGGCGATCATTCATCCTGCAGGTGTACGAACCCTATATACAAGTGTTTCCTTCAAAAGCTTGCACTCTTATTCTGAATGATTGAACAAAGACTATGGGCTCCTTTTACTAAGGTGCACTAGGGTTTTTAGCGCACGCAGGATTTTAGAGCATGCTACGCGGCTAGAACTAATGCCAGCTCAATGCTGGCGTTAAGATCTAGCGTGCACGGCAATTCAGCTCACGCTATTCCGCGCGTTAAAGCCCTAATGCAAAGTAACTTGGGATTTTTTTTTAACTGAATTAAAAATGACGTTTTAGCAAAGCTTTTCAATGAATTTTCTGAACAAGCTCTGCAGTGAATTAATGAGATGGAAAAGACAAGCAGACTACCTTATATTATATCCTTCCTTTTAAATGTATGTATTTCAACTCAAATTCCAGGAGAGCCGCTTTACTCGCGTTACCCCTCTCCTAAAGTCACTTCATTGGCTTTCCATCTGTTTCCGAATCCAATTCAAACTCCTCTTAATGACCTCCAAGTGCACTCTCTCAGCTGCCCCTCACTATCTCTCTTCACTTACCTCCCCCTATGATCCCCCCACCCCCGTGTGCGCCGCTCAGCTGGCAGGTCCCTCCTATCTGTGCCCTTCTCTTCAGCTGCGAACTCAGACTCCGCCCCTTCTATCTTGCTGCACCGTATGCTTGGAACAAGCTGCCCAAATCCCTATGGGGGGGGAGGGGGGACTCCATCCCTGGCAGTGTTCAAGGCCCAGTTAAAAGCCCACCTCTTTGAGAGAGCTTTCGACTCCTAACTCCTCTCACCTTGGGTTCTGAATCCCCATCCCTATATGTCATGTCTGTCTGTCCAAGTTAGATTGTAAGCTCTTCAGAGCAGGGACCGTCTATAAATGTCAGCCCACCTCTTTGAGAGTGCTTTCGACTCCCAACTCCTCTCACCTCGGGTTCTGCACCCCCAACCCTATATGTCATGTCTGTCTGTCCAAGTTAGATTGTAAGCTCTTCTGAGCAGGGACTATCCATAAATGCCAACCCACCTCTTTGAGAGAGCTTTCGACTCCTAACTCCTCTCACCTTGGGTTCTACATCCCCAACCCTATATGTCATGTCTGTCTGTCCAAGTTAGATTGTGAGCTCTTCCAAGCAGGTACCGTCTATAAATGTCAGCCCACCTCTTTAAGAGTGCTTTCGACTCTTAACTCCTCTCACCTTGGGTTCTGCATCCCCAAACCTATATGTCATGCTTGTCCAAATTAGATTGTAATCTCTTCAGAGCAGGCACCGTCTATAAATGTCAGCCCACCTCTTTGAGAGTGCTTTCGACTCCTAACTCCTCTCACCTTGGGTTCTGCATCCCCCGACCCTCTATGTCATGTCTGTCTGTCCAAGTTAGATTGTGAGCTCTTCCGAGCAGGGACCGTCTATAAATGTCAAAATGTAAAGTGCTGCATATGCCTTTCAGCGCTAAGTGATAAGTAATACAGTACTCCCCCGATACTCGCGGGGTTTCCATTCGAGGAACCCCCGCGAATCTTGAACAAAACGCACATATGGTTTTTTTGTAGGGAGAATGGAGACCTGGAGAGGGCAGCGGGAGAGGCATGAGAGGGGCAGCTGGAGCACTGGCGAGTGTAGGAAATCACTAGCTGTATTGCTCCGACCACCTCTTTCTGCACTAAAGTCGGGCCTCACCAAATCAGGAGCTGCGTGATCAAATGCAGGAAAGAGGTGGTCAGAGCATACAGCAAGTGATTTCCATTCACTTAATCACTTAATCCGCTTAGTGCCCCAGGTACATTAGATAGAGTGTGAGCCCACCTAGGACAGCCAGGGAGAAATTAATGTAAACCATTCTGAGCTCTCCTGGGACAAAAGTATAGGAAACTGAAATATATAAATAGTGTGAAACGTTTTAGGCCTCTGATAACCAGTAGCTGGTATTGTGACATCATAATGCCCTCATTCCACCAATAAGAGCCAACCTCATCAGTGATGTCACAATAGCTTCATTGTGCTTATACTGTACTTGACTCACTTTTGCTACATTTTGATTTCTAGAGTGGTGTAGTGGTTAAAGCTACAGCCTCAGGTTCCCTGAGGTTATGGGTTTAAATCCACACTGCTCCTTGTGACCCTGGGCAAATCACTTAATCTGCATGCAAAGAAATGCAGAGTAATGCATTTGGGGATTAATAATAGGAAGGAACCGTATATGCTGGGAGGAGAGAAGTAAATATGCACGGACGGGGAGAGGGACCTTGGGGTGATAGTGTCCGAAGATCTAAAGGCGAAAAAACAGTGTGACAAGGCAGTGGCTGCTGCCAGAAGGATTCTGGGCTGTATAAAGAGAGGCGTAGTCAGTAGAAGGAAGAAGGTGTTGATGCCCCTGTACAGGTCATTGGTGAGGCCCCACTTGGAGTATTGTGTTCAGTTTTGGAGACCGTATCTGGCGAAAGACGTAAGAAGACTTGAGGCGGTCCAGAGGAGGGCGAAGAAAATGATAGGAGGCTTGCGCCAGAAGACGTATGAGGAGAGACTGGAAGCCCTGAATATGTATACCCTAGAGGAAAGGAGAGACAGGGGAGATATGATTCAGACGTTCAAATACTTAAAGGGTATTAACGTAGAACAAAATATTTTTCAGAGAAAGGAAAATGGTAAAACCAGAGGACATAATTTGAGGTTGAGGGGTGGTAGATTCAGGGGCAATGTTAGGAAATTCTACTTTACGGAGAGGGGAGTGATGCCTGGAATGCGCTCATCCCGAGAGAGGGTGGTTGGAGAGGAAAATCAGTGACTGAGTTCAAAGAAGCATGGGATGAACACAGAAGATTTCGAATCAGAAAATAATATTAAATATTGAACTAAGGCCAGTTACTGGGCAGACTTGTACGGTCTGTGTCTGTGCATGGCCGTTTGGAGGAGGATGGGCAGGGGAGGGCTTCAATGGCTGGGAGGGTGTAGATGGGCTGGAGTAAGTCTTAACAGAGATTTCGGCAGTTGGAACCCAAGCACAGTACCGGGTAACGCTTTGGATTTTCGGCCCAGAAATAGCTAAGAAGAAAAAAAAAAAAATTTTAAATTGAATCAGGTTGGGCAGACCGGATGGACCATTCGGGTCTTTATCTGCCGTCATCTACTATGTTACTATGTTAGGTACATTAGATAGAGTGTGAGCCCACTAGGACAGCCAGGGAGAAATGCTTGAGTACCTGAATAAATGAATATAAACCATTCTGAGCTCCCCAGGAAGAACCGTATAGAAAATTAAACAATTGTAAGCTTACACAATAGGTACACTGGTTAGGATTGGAGGTGACCTGCAATTACAATCTAGTCTTAATATTTCTTCCATGGTTGATCTCTGGTATTTCCTTCAGTCCCCAAAAAGTAAAGATCTTCCTCTTTAATTCTAGGCCTTCGTGAATTTTGATTCAGCCTTAAATCCTTCATCCTTCCACTCCATTATTGGCTTTTTTTTTTTTTTTCATAACCTTTACCCACTAAGCTGCAGAGGTTCTTGCCCTCTACTAAACCTTGGCTTATCATCCATCTTAGAGACTCCTGTTTCCTGGAATTCCTATTGAATCATCTTTGGTTTTCGATAAAGTTAGCTATTACTGGCAAACATGTTGCCGGGTTAATTCCATTCCTACAGAACTGAGCTGGGTGACACAAATGAGCACATGGCACTTTTACAGACTTAGCTAAAGGGTGAGTGGAAGTTTTCCACACATTGCCACTGCCAGGAGCTTCTTTCTTGCCAGCAAAAACGCTTAAACAATTTTTTGAAAAAGATCCTCTGCATGGCAGTTTACAAAATATTAACATACATAGTAACATATTTGATATTTCTGGGCCATAGACTGTAAAGTCCACCTGGTCTTGTCCTAGGTTCCAACTGCTGAAGTTGCCATTGTGACATCACTGCTGAGGCTGGCTCTTAGGCATTGGTGGAACGAGGCACTGTGACGTCACTTGCTGAGGTTGGCTCTTAGGCTATTGGTGGAATGAGGCATTATACATCACAATCTCCGCTCCGGAATGTTGCCTACTCTTTGGGTTTCTGCCAGGTAACATAGTAAATGACGGCAGATAAAGACCCGAATGGTCCATCCAGTCTGGCCATTAGCTATTCTCATTAAAAAGACATGATTAAATGAACTTGTCTCTTCTTTGATATTTCTGGGCCGTAGACTGTAAAGTCCACCTGGTCTTGTCCTAGGTTCCAAATGCTGAAGTTGCCATCTAATCCAGCCATTGTGACATCACTGCTGAGGCTGGCTCTTAGGCATTGGTGGAACGAGGCATTATGACATCACAATCTCCGCTCCGGAATGTTGCTACTCTTTGGGTTTCTGCCAGGTAACATAGTAAATGACGGCAGATAAAGACCTGAACGGTCCATCCATTCTGTCTACAGGTCATACCCATCAAAAATTCATGATTAATTTAACTTGTCTCTTCTTTGATATTTCTAGGCCATAGACTGTAAAGTCCACCTGGTCTTGTCCTAGGTTCCAACTGCTGAAATTGCCACCTAATCAAGCCATTGTGACATCACTGCTGAGGCTGGCTCTTAGGCATTGGTGGAATGAGGCATTATGACATCACAATCTCCGCTCCGGAATGTTGCTACTCTTTGGGTTTCTGCCAGGTAACATAGTAAATGACGGCAGATAAAGACCCGAATGGTCCATCCAGTCTGGCCATTAGCTATTCTCATTAAAAATACATGATTAAATGAACTTGCCTCTTCTTTGATATTTCTGGGCCGTAGACTGTAAAGTCCACCTGGTCTTGTCCTGGGTTCCAAATGCTGAAGTTGCCATCTAATCAAGCCATTGTGACATCACTGCTGAGGTTGGCTCTTAGGCATTGGTGGAATGAGGCATTATGACATCACAATCTCAGCTCCGGAATGTTGCTACTCTTTGGGTTTCTGCCAGGTAACATAGTAAATGACGGCAGATAAAGACCCGAATGGTCCATCCAGTCTGGCCATTAGCTATTCTCATTAAAAATACATGATTAAATGAACTTGCCTCTTCTTTGATATTTCTGGGCAGTAGACTGTAAAGTCCACCTGGTCTTGTCCTAGGTTCCAACTGCTGAAGTTCCATCTATTCAAGCCATTGTGACATCACTGCTGAGGCTGGCTCTTAGGCATTGGTGGAATGAGGCATTATGACATCACAATCTCAGCTCTGGAATGTTGCTACTCTCTGGGTTTCTGCCAGGTAACATAGTAAATGACGGCAGATAAAGACTTGAACGGTCCATCCAGTCTGCCCCTAAGTTATACCCATTACAAATACATGATTAAATGAACTTTTCTCTTTGATATTTCTGAGTCGTAAACTGTAAAGTTAATATTCAATGAACGCTCAGGCCATCTTTCTCCAGGGGGATCTCAACTCCCTGGTGGCCTAATTAGGATTGCCAGACATCTGGATTTCCCTGGACGGCTTTTGAAAACCCGACATTTTGTCCGGGTTTCGAAAAGTTTCCTGTCAAAATCACGTCGGGAAGGGGTATCCGCGCATGACATCATTGCGTTGCATTTGCACATGCATGGATGCCATCTGGGGTGGAGCTGGGGGCGGTGGAACAGGATGTGACATAGGTGGAACTGGGCGGGGCCTGGGGGGGGGCGTAGCCATGGGTCCAGATTTTCCTTCGGGAAAACCCTAGTCTTAATGTACTTGATGTTCTTCTCCCCAACTCTTCCTTCGTGGTGCTTCTCTGAGAGGATTTTGGTCCAGAAATTGCTGCTACGCCAATCTATACAACATCCTGTACTGGTTATGCCAATGCCCAGTTCTGCCTATGGCATCTTATATACCTGCTATATCTCCCACTGGATTCAACAAGTGTTACAAATCCATGGTGCTTTCAAAGCTTGACTTTTGTAATGGAATCTATTTACGGCTTCCTTCCGTCCAATTAAAGGCGCTGCAGATTGTGCCGAACTCAGCAGCTCGGGTTCTGATGGGACAACCCCGCTTTGAGCACATTACTCCAGTTTTAAAGAAACTAAACTAGACTAAAACTTAGGGTCATCAACCAAAGGAAGCTTGACTCGGTTAACAATAATTTAAGAAGTACTAAAAGGAAAACAACAGTAATTTCAAAAGGATTAATTTTCAAAGTGTTTAGCAAATAGAAAAGTTTTTTAAGATTTGCGGAAAACTTGGAAAGGGCTGGGGCTCCGCAGAATCATTCCATAGTTGAGAAAATTTGAAAGCCAAAGATTGGCTGAAGATCTTGACTCCTTTAATTCCTTTTCTGGAAGGAAGGGAGAGTTTGAATTGATGGATGCCTCTTGCATAGGAAAATCTGTAAACGTTCCAGAGCAGGGGAATGAAAATACCATATAAGATTCTGAAAGTGATGCAAGCACATTTAAATTGAATCCTGAGATAAACCGGGAGCCAGTGAAGGGCTCAGAGCAAAGGAGAGTCATTTGGTCAAATTTACTTTTTTCCAAAAATCAACTTCGCAGCGGTATTTAGAACATAAGAACTGTAAGAATTGGTGCCATCGTGCCCAGCAGTCCGCTCACGCGGCTGGGCCCTTAGGTCAAAGACCAGCGCCCTGTAGACTAGCCCTACCTGCGCACGTTCTGGTTCAGCAGGAACTTGTCTACTTCGTCTTGAATCCCTGGAGGGTGTTTTCCACTATGATAGACTCCGGAAAGAGCGTTCCAGTTTTCCACGTACTCTCTGGGTGAAGAACAACTTCCTTATGTCATACAGAATGTTGCTACTCTTGGGGTTCATAGAATTTTTGTTACTCTCTGGGATTCCGGAATCTTGCTATTCTTTGAGATTCTTTCCTCATTGCAGAGGGGAGGGGGTTAGTAGTGTTTAGAACATAAGAACATAAGAATTGCCGCTGCTGCGTCAGACCAGTGGTCCATCGTGCCCAGCAGTCCGCTCACACGGCGGCCCTTGGTCAAAGACCAGCGCCCTAACTAAGACTATCCCTACCTGCGTACGTTCTGGTTCAGCAGGAACTTGTCTAACTTTCTCTTGAATCCCTGGAGGGTGTTTTCCCCAATGACAGACTCCGGTAGAGACAGATCTTTGTGATGCCGAAATAAATAGAATTACAATAATCCAACTGGGCATCAGGCAGCATTATGGGGTAAAGACTGCTTATGCCTACTACTTACGGGGAATTTACGAAACGCCTAAAAACATATCTGTTCCTGAAGTATTTAGGTAACTGAACTGTACAATTTTAGTCCACAATATCTGATCTCTAGAGCTGTTAATCACTAACTTCTAACTTTGTTAATTCTACTCAATCTGTAGCATGTTTTAATCATTGTAAACCACATAGAACTTCTCGGTCCTGCGGTATATAAACTGTTATTATTATTATTATATGATTGATTGGACCAAAACACAAAAATGTCGATGATGGAAAAGAGTTCTAACCTTCCTCAGCATCCGTAAACTAAAAAAGCATTTCTTAACCAGAGAATTTATTTGATCCTTGAAGGTAAGAGAGGACTCGAGAAGGACTCCCAATATCCCGATTATATTTTGAATACAATTTGAAAATTTCAAAATGATTCAACAAGGGATTTACAAAACTATACCTGACTATTTGAGAAAATGTTTGATAGAAACATAGAAAATGACAGCAGAAAAGGGCCACGGCCCATTTAGTCTGCCCACCCTAATGGCCCACCCCCTAACTACCTCCCTGAAGAGATCCCACATGCCATTCCCATCTTTTCTTAAAAATCTGCGCGCGCTGCTGGCCTCAATTACCTGTTGTGGAAGATTATTCCAGCGGTCGACCACCCTTTAGGTGAAGAAATATTTTCTGGTGTCGCCATGAAATTTTCCGCTCCTGAGTTTCAACGGATGCCCTCTCGTTGCCGTGGGTCCTTTAAGGAAAAAGAGATCCTCTTCCACCTCGATACGGCCCGTGACGTATTTGAACGTCTCTATCATGTCTCCCCTCTCTCTGCGTTCCTCGAGTGAGTCCAGCTGCAACTTACCCAGTCGTTCCTCATACAGGAGATCCTTGAGTCCTGAGACCATCCTGGTGGCCATTCGCTGAACCGACTCAACTCTCCGCACATCTTTTTGATAATGCGGCCTCCAGAATTGTACACAGTATTCCAGATGGGGTCTCACCATGGATCTGTACAACGGCATTATGACCTCGGTAGACCGGGTATGGTCATGTTCTGTACATTCTCGTATGCTTTGATCCTTTAATAAACATATTTTCAAAAAAAAAGAACGTTAAGATGAAATTATGAATAAGGGACAAAGTGAAATATGCCAATACCAGAAAATCCTGTTTTTCAGTTGCAGGTCCAGTTTTAAGAACGAGATACTTCTTTGTCCAGGCTTTTAACTGATATTAGTAATCTATGCCTAGAAGTAAGATGGCGGAACCTGATCTAGAAGAAAAGTTAGTGTGGAATTCTGATTTCTTTGTAGCAGGGTCAGAATTTTAATGGCTCCCTTTACAAAGCTGGGTTAGCGGTTTTAGCGCAAGCAGCTTTTTAGCGTGTGCTAAACCCGCGCTACGCAGCTAGAACTAACGCCAGCTCAATGCTGGCATTAGCGTCTAGCGTGGCCGGCAGTTTAGCGCGCGCTATTATGTGCGCTAAACCACTAACGTGGCTTCGTAAAAGGAGCCCTAAGTGTGGCTTTGTAAAGTCTGATGATTCATTTCCTATATACATCCATGGGGGGAGGGGGGAAGGGAGGGAAATAAATAAATGCTGATGGTGACATTATTTAAATCATATATTATGTGAAAATGTATGATTATTTAATATATGAAATTTGAAAATCTTGAATGATATATAAGTTGCCTGTACAGACAATAGTGTATTATATAGTAATACCTACTGTTCTTTATTTGTTTGGCACTGTTTTTAGTTTAAAAATCAATAAAGATTTATAAAAAAATAATAATAAAAAAATCTTTATTGATTTTCAAACTTCGACAGTGCAATACAATTAATTGAACATAAAACGCACTATTAACTACACAAGTAATATATAAAACAATCATTTTCTCCCACCCTCCTCCCAATTATTAATACAATATGACATATGATGTGATTACAATATTATAATTAAGTAATTTAAATCCTTAAAATACGTTTCCCTCCCCCCACCCACCCTGAATGTGTAAGGAAATCTAAGAAAAGGAGAGATACGTGACCCTTATTGCGAGGTAACAAATGTAGTCAATGGGCTCCACACTTTATTAAATGAATTACTAAACCCCCAAACCTTCCGCGTTCATTCTCTCGTATTTATAAGTGGCACACGCATTTGCCCACCAAAATGGGTCATTTATTCTGTCGTGGCTCTTCCAGTTACGTGTGACCATTTGGATGGCTATTCCCGTCATGATCAAGAAAAGACGGCTTTTATATTTATCCAAACTGGGCTTTACGTGTAGTAAAATGCCACAAATTACCAGGTGCCAAGTACATATTTCACCTGAATCCCTCTTTAGAGTATGGTGAGCCCTGCAAAACTCTTCCCAAACCTACTATACTCACCTGCCTACCACCCCAATAGCCTTTATGACTGCAGGTGTCACCTATATGGCAGTACGGTAGGCTTTGGATGGGTTTCGGTGGCTCACCCTTTCCACCATAAATGAAGTGGTTAGAGTGGCTTATGGCTCTGGGGTCCTCTCTATGGTTCACCAGCCCACCCACCAGGATACTTAAGATACCTGTGTGCTTCTCTACCGGGCCTTCCCATACCTGGAGACAGGTATGTACTGTTTCTTTTACATATGATTCAGACGTTCAAATACTTAAAGGGTATTAACGTAGAACAAAATCTTTTCCAGAGAAAGGAAAATGGTAAAACCAGAGGACATAATTTGAGGTTGAGGGGTGGTAGATTCAGGGGCAATGTTAGGAAATTCTACTTTACGGAGAGGGTGGTGGATGCCTGGAATGGGCTCCCGAGAGAGGTGGTGGAGAGTAAAACTGTGACTGAGTTCAAAGAAGCGTGGGATGAACACAGAAGATTTAGAATCAGAAAATAATATTAAATATTGAACTAGGCCAGTTACTGGGCAGACTTGTACGGTCTGTGTCTGTGTATGGCCGTTTGGTGGAGGATGGGCAGGGGAGGGCTTCAATGGCTGGGAGGGTGTAGATGGGCTGGAGTAAGTCTTAACAGAGATTTTGGCAGTTGGAACCCTAAGCACAGTACCGGGTAAAGCTTTGGATTCTCGCCCAGAAATAGCTAAGAAGAAAAAAAAAAAAAAAATTTAAATTGAATCAGGTTGGGCAGACTGGATGGACCATTCGGGTCTTTATCTGCCGTCATCTACTATGTAACATCTTTGGGGTGTGGGATGGGGGTCAGTGTCCACTGAGAGAGTGTGGTGGGGCCATGGTTTCTTCACTCTAGTGGTCAACTGGTCCGTTTGGGTAACTTTTTGGCCCCTCTTTGCTTTTAAAACAGGTCTAATACAAACATCTAAATGATGCGCTGGAGGTCTTGAAAAGCTTTCCAAATCCCTGCAAGACATCCAAGTGCTAAACCTGCCAAAATCCCACCTAAAACATGCCTCTTACATGATCCCTTAGCATGTCCTGCAAGATATGTAAAAAAGTAGTTTCACAAATTAGCACGTGGACGTTTTGGCGATTAAAACATCCAAGTGCCGGTTTATGGCTTTTAAAAAAATATATTTTCTCTTTTGAAAATGAGCCCTTTAGTGGGTGTCAGGTCAAAAGCGCGCTGGGACAAAGGCGTGCCCAGACAATTGAGCGCAGCGCGGAGGCGTGCGCTGCTCAAAATTACTGTTTTTAGGGCTCCGACGGGGGGGGGGGCGTGGGGGGGAACTCCCCACTTTACTTAATAAATATTGCGCCGCGTTGTAGGGGCATTGTGGGGGGTTTGGGGAGTTGTAACCCCCCCACATTTTACTGAACACTTCACTTTTTCCCTGTTTTTAGGGAAAAAGTTAAGTTTACAGTAAAATGTGGAGGGTTACAACCCCCCAAACTCCCCATAACGCCGGCGCAATGTCTATTAAGTAAAGTGGGGGGGTTCCCCGCCAAAAAACCCCGTTGGAGCCCCTAAAAACAGTAATTTTGAGCGGCGCGCGCCTCTGCGCTGCGCTCGATTGTCCGGGCGCGCCTTTGTCTTTTGCGCCATTGTCTATGAACCCTTTAGTGCATGCTAAATGCTATGATACCGATAGGAATATAAGAACATAAAAATAGTCATACTGGCTCAGAACAGTATCCTGTTTCCACAGTGGCTAAGCTAGGTCACAAATACCTGGTAAAAATCTAAATAGTAGCAACATTCCATGTTACCAATCCCAGGACAAGCACTGACTTCCCCCATGTCTGTCTCAATAGCAGACTATGGACTTTTCCTCCAGGAACTTGTCAAAACCTTTTTTTTTAAACCCAGCTATGCTAACTGCTGCAACCACATCCTCTGGCAACGTGTTCCAGAGCTTAACTATTCTCGGAGTGAAAAATTATTTTTTCCCATTGGTTTTAAAAGTATTTCCCAGTAACTTCATCGAGTGTCGCCTATTCTTTGTAATTTTGACGGAGTGAAAAATCAATCCACTTGTCCCGTTCTACTCCACTCAGGATTTGTAGACCTCAATCCTATCTCCTCTCAGCCGCCTCGTTTCCATGCCTGAAGAGCCCTAACCGTTTTAGCCTTTCTTTATCTGAGAGGAGTACCATTCTCTTTATCATCTTGGTCACTCTTCTTTGAACCTTTTCTAATTCCACTATACAGTGGTACTTCGGTTTACGAGTGCACCAGTTTGCGAGTGTTTTGCAAGACGAGCAAAACATTCGCAAACTTGGTGCCTCGTAAACCGAGCTTGCCTCGCTGTACGAGCGCCCCCCCCCCCCCCGGCGATCCGGCATCCCCCCCAGTGATCCGGCATCCCCCCCCCGCTCGCATTGCCCCCCTCCACCGCGATCCTACTTCCTCCCCCCCCGAGCAGTCAATGACACCCTTTACCCGACTTGGCACCAGTGCCGGTGCCCGAAGATTCTCACTCTTCTGGCGCGGCCTGGGCTGGGTAGTGCCTCGGAGATCCTCCTTCTTCTGGTCTGGGCTGGGCTGGACTGGCTTTGAACATTTTCGTATGCTCAAAGCCTTCTGGTCTCGCTCTCAATCTCGGAGAGAGCGAGACCAGAAGGCTTTGAGCATGCGCAAATGCTCAAAGCCAATCCAGCCCAGCCCAGCCCAGAAGAAGGAGGATCTCCGACGCACCGCCCAGCCGCGCCCGAAGAGGGAGGATCTTCGGGCACAGGCACCGGTACCAAGTCGGGTAAAGGGTGTCATTGACTGCTCGGGAGGGGTAAAGTAGGATCACGGTGGAGGGGGGGCAACGCGAGCAGGGGGGGATGTCGGTTTGCAGGGGGGGGGGAAGCTGGATCACGGGGAGGGATTTGTAACAGCGTCGGATTCATCAAGGGGGGGGGGGAGAATGGAGCAGCGCCGGTAGCCTCGTGGAGGGGGGGGGAGGAGGTGGAACCAATCAAAGCAGTTTCCCTTACTTCCTATGGGGAAACTTGCTTTGATATACGAGCAATTTGGTTTACGAGCATGCTTCTGGAACAAATTATGCTCATAAACCAAGGTTCCACTGTATATATATATTTTGAGATAAGGTGACTATGGCCTAAACTCACTAACCTGGCTGAGTCAGTCCGCTCCGTGGCCGATCCGACGCAGGACGACTGATTCCCAATGGGCCTGTATTTAAATGGGGGCGATCAGAGGAACGCTCCCCCACCGACCTCACGGATCGCTCTCCAGTGATCCAGACTCACGCGCAGACCATCTACTTTGCCTGTAGATGGTCTGCGCATGCGTTTGATGTCTTTTTTTTTTTTTTTTTAAACTTTTAACTTTTTACTCGTGAGCCCGTGGTTTTAACCTGCGGGTTTACAGTTGGTTAAAACCACGGGCTTGAGTTGGGGCAGACAGCAGGGCTGGAAGATCGGGGCAGGAGAGTTGGGGCAGAGCTCGGAGCAGAGAGCAGGGCTGGAAAATCATGGCAGAGAGCAGGGCGGCAATGGAGCAGGAGAGTCGGCAGGGGCTGGTCCCCAGCATTCGCATCTTCTGTTGATCGGCCAGCCCAGTCGGTGTCCCAGATTTGTTTAATGAATCGCGTCCTTCCTACTTTGCATGCCGTTTCCCCTCATTTGCGTTCACGGATCGGAATCGGATCAGCACAGAGGTTAGCGAATCGGGTCGGAGGAAAATCGGGTCGCAAACCGATCGGTACACGATCGGTTTGCTTACTGAATCTAGGCCTATATTGGGTGTCAGCATTCAGTGTATGCTAATCGTTAGCACATGCTAAATCGGTTATCGCCCCATTGGCAAAATCATCCCTTATTGAACTTACTTCTAGGTGTAAATGTTCACGCATGGGGTAAATAGAAACAATAAGTTAAAACAAAGAAGTCAATGGCTTAAAGACAACATGTTGGCCCTGAACGCTAGAGAATGACACGGTGACAAAATTCATCACCGTTCCCATCCCCACGGATAACCGTGGGAAATAATCCCATGTCATTTTCTAGTGTCTATTTCAACCTCGGTCCTTCTACACTAGCATTCTTCAAAGCAAAGCTTGCGGGTCAGTGGTTGTGGCCATTCATACTCTGATTCTTATGGGAGCCAAGGATAATGAAGCCATTGTGACATCACTGATGTGATTGGCTCTTAGGCACTGGTGGAATGAGGAGGCATTATGACATCACAATATCTGCTCTGGAATGTTGCTGCTCAATTTCAGCATTCTTCAAAGCAAAGCTTGCGGGTCAGTGGTTGAGGCCATTCATACTCTGATTCTTTCCTCTCTCCTTAAAGAATGACATGAAGATGGTTTCCTGCGGTTATCCGCGGGGACGGGAACGGTGATGAATTTTGTCACTGTGTCATTCTCTACTGAACGCAACCAAATCTTCAATAATGTTTTTTCCATGGAAAAAGGATGTTACATTCTCATCACAAATACTCTTAGACAATCTCCCATTACAAAAAGTAACAACGACGAAAATACTAGGAGTATTGCTAGACCAAGAACTTTCTTTTCATGGTCAGATTAGTTCCGTAGTTAAAAACTGTTTCTATAAGCTACGTCTCATTAGATCTTTATCCAAAGTCTTAAAACCAAAAGCTCTTAATATTCTAATTCATTCTTTGGTTATTTCCGGGCTGGATTACTGCAATACCTTGTATCATGGCATAACTCAGAAAGAAATAAGAAGCTTACAAATTATACAAAATGCAGCAATAAAAATTATTACCAACTCCCAAAAATATGAACATGTCACACCTCTTCTATGAAAAGCACACTGGCTACCAATTTCGCACAGAATAATCTATAAAGTTGCACTGATAGCCTTCAAAATCCAAAAAACCAATGAACCAATATTTCTGCATCGTTTATTGATACCATATTCTCCAGCCAGGACTCTAAGATCAACGGAACAACATTTGCTAACTATCCCTTCTGTAAAAATAATAGGTACCAGAAGAGCTACAATTTTTATAGTCATAGCACTCCAGCTTTGGAACAATTTACCAAACTCTTTGCATGGAGAAACCTCATTAGAAAAATTTAAAAGCGCATTAAAATGCTACCTGTACAAAGACGCATTTGAGTCATAGATAGGATAATTCATCTATCATTAATCCCAGGCTCAAATACCTAAATTTAGCCAGACCTTATGTATAGGTCACAACCTCCCCCATCCTCTTTTTAGGCTTAGCCATATTTGTAAAGGCGGGGCCTTAGGCACATGGGCCCACAGGAGGGGCCTAAGGCTCCCAGGCCTATTCTGATTGGCCCAGGCGCCTCACTCTGTCAAAAACTACAAAGACTAGGGGACACTTGATGAAGTTACAGGGAAATAGTCTTAAAACCAATAGGAGGAAATTTCTTTTCACTCAGAGAAGGGCTGAAGTTAGGACCCAAAGTGGTGAACTGGGTTGGAAACTGGCTGTCAGACAGACGCCAGAAGGTGGTGGTTAATGGAAGTCGCTCGGAGGAAGGAAAGGTGAGTAGTGGAGTCCCTCAGGGTTCGGTCTTGGGGCCAATCCTGTTCAATATGTTTGTGAGTGACATTGCTGAAGGGATAGAAGAAAGAGTGTGCCTTTTTGCAGATGATACCAAGAGTTGTAACAGAGTAGACACCGAAGAGGGAGTGGAAAATATGAAAAAGGATCTGCAAAAGTTAGAGGAATGGTCTAATGCCTGGCAACTAAAATTCAATGCAAAGAAATGCAGAGTAATGCATTTGGGGATTAATAATTGGAAGGAACCATATATGCTGGGAGGAGAGACGGGGAGAGGGACCTTGGGGTGATAGTGTCCGAAGATCTAAAGGCGAAAAAACAGTGTGACAAGGCAGTGGCTGCTGCCAGAAGGATGCTGGGCTGTATAAAGAGAGGCGTAGTCAGTAGAAGGAAGAAGGTGTTGATGCCCCTGTACAGGTCATTGGTAAGGCCCCACTTGGAGTATTGTATTCAATTTTGGAGACCGTATCTGGCGAAGGACGTGAGAAAACTTGAGGCGGTCCAGAGGAGGGCGACGAAAATGATAGGAGGCTTGCGCCAGAAGACGTATGAGGAGAGACTGGAAGCCCTGAATATGTATACCCTAGAGGAAAGGAGAGACAGGGGAGATATGATTCAGACGTTCAAATACTTGAAGGGTATTAACGTAGAACAAAATCTTTTCCAAAGAAAGGAAAATGGTAAAACCAGAGGACATAATTTGAGGTTGAGGGGTGGTAGATTCAAATTCAATGTTAGGAAATTCTACTTTACTGAGAGGGTGGTGGATGCCTGGAATGCGCTCCCGAGAGAGGTGGTGGAGAGGAAAACGGTGACTGAGTTCAAAGAAGCGTGGGATGAACACAGAGGATCTAAAATCAGAAAATAATATTAAAAATTGAACTAAGGCCAGTACTGGGCAGACTTGCATGGTCTGTGTCTGTATATGGCCATTTGGTGGGGGATGGGCAGGGGAGGGCTTCAATGGCTGGGAGGGTGTAGATGGGCTGGAGTGAGCTTTGATGGAGACTTCAGCAGTTGGAACCCAAGCACAGTACCGGGTAGAGCTTTGGATTCCTGCCCAGAAATAGCTAAGAAGAAAAAATTAAAAAAATTTTAATTGAATCAAGTTGGGTAGACCGGATGGACCATTCGGGTCTTTATCTGCCGTCATCTACTATGTTACTATGTTAGAATACTTAAGCTCTGGAACGCTTTGCCAGAGGATGTGGTACGAGCAGAAAGCTTAGTTAGTTTTAAGAAAGTTTTGGATAAGTTCCTGGAGGAAAAGTCCATAGTCTGTAATTGAGAAAGACATGGGGAATCTACTGCTTACCCTGCATTGGTAGCATGGAATATTGCTACACCTTGGGTTTTGGCCAGGTACTAGTGACCTGGATTGGCCACCGTGAGAACGAGCTACTGGGCTTGATGGACCATTGGTCGGACCCAGTAGGGCTGTTCTTAGGTTCTTAAGTTCTCATGCCACCTGATTTAATTTAACAAATCTATTTGGTTTGCATATATATTGCCACTTATACACTAAGATGACACTTTACAATTTCCTCGACAAAATCTTTATTAATGCAGGTGAAAAGGTTCAAGCGTGTGTTGAAATATGTTTTAATAAATAGTTTAAAATTTTCTCCCAAAATGTATAAAAACAGAGAAAAAGGCTGGAAATAGGGCTGAGAATAAGCCGACGATATGTTTCATGCACATCCTTCGCCAAGATACGTGGCGTCCCTTTTTGAACCGGCTTTTTGAACTCGGATCCCAAGTTTCATATTCTCTCCCCAACACGCAGCCAATTAAATACACCTGACTACGGATCATGTCCAAACGAAGGCCATAAAAACGTGTTAAGGAAGACACAGCCAGGGATTCGTGCTGTTTGCGTAGGTCTCGGGAGACACGCGTTGCAAAGGAACACCCTGATTAGATGACAGTTACCCTTTACACCATGTCACTTACTTTCTTAAACTTCAATGAACTCGTCTTGTTTTCTGTCAGGACCTTGACATTAATAACCATCAAAAGTCAAAAAGCATCACTCAGCCACTCAGTTGCTTGGAAGGCATGAAAATGGTAGTAATTGCATTTTGGTTCAATGCCAATAGATCTTTTTTTTTTTCTTTTCTTTTCTTATATTGACCTCAACATTTATACCATATCCTGAACTGAATTTCGGCACCATTTATTTTTAGATTTCAGTTTAAATTCTGTCGTGTACTTTAGATAAGTCCTGTTACCATTGTGCTCATTCCAGAAAAAAAAGTCATACAAGATGCCTAATTTTTTTACATGGTTTCTAGGCATTTTGCACTTTTTTATGAAGTTAATTTAAACTTTAAACATTTCTCTATAAATTCTTTATTCATTTTCAAAATTACATTAAATGAATATATATGTTCAAACACATTAACATAGTAACATAGTAGATGACGGCAGATAAAGACCCGAATGGTCCATCCAGTCTGCCCAACCTGATTCAATTTAAATTTTTTTTAAAATTTTTCTTCTTAGCTATTTCTGGGCAAGAATCCAAAGCTTTACCCGGTACTATGCTTGGGTTCCAACTGCCAAAATCTCTGTCAAGACTTACTCCAGCCCATCTACACCCTCCCAGCCATTGAAGCCCTCCCCTGCCCATCCTCCACCAAACGGCCATACACAGACACAGACCGTGCAAGTCTGCCCAGTAACTGGCCTAGTTCAATATTTAATATTATTTTCTGATTCTAGATCTTCTGTGTTCATCCCACGCTTCTTTGAACTCAGTCACAGTTTTACTCTCCACCACCTCTCTCGGGAGCGCATTCCAGGCATCCACTACCCTCTCCGTAAAGTAGAATTTCCTAACATTGTCCCTGAGTCTACCACTCCTCAACCTCAAATTATGTCCTCTGGTTTTACCATTTTCTTTTCTCTGGAAAAGATTTTGTTCTACGTTAATACCCTTCAAGTATTTGAACGTCTTACTCCTTTCAGTTTTGTCCACTGCATTTCCACTCCTTCCAGATGTTCCCATCCAGACAATTCCTTGATATAATCCCCCCATCTGAAATAAAACGTCAGACCCAGTCAAAACAGGTATAAGTGCCGAAAAGGGGCCGCTGAGCTGATCGCGGTTGCCGCGATCAGCTCAGCAGCCCCGGCAGCCTGCCCACCCCCCACCGCAACGATCGCGCCGAGTTGTTTATTCCTGCCACAAAAACATTCATAGCAAATGTTTGGTAAAGAATCCTATCAATTAGCATCTCAACCAAAGGGACTATGCACTGATATCATTAATAACCAGGAACTCGTCCAATTTAATTTAAAACTATTTAGCAAGTTGGCGACGTCTATGCCAATTGGCAACATCTTCTCAGGCTTTCATCTCCCAACTCTTAGCTCAGTTATGGGAGATTTCTGTTGCTATTTTTCCATTCACAGTTAGATCCTGAAACAGAGAAACGTGATGACAGATAAAAGCCAAATGGCCCATCCTTAGCGTAAGACAAACATAACATAACGTAAAAATTAATTTATATACCATAGTACCTTAGGAATTCTATGCGGTTTACAAAAGAAAATTGAGTCAGTGACAATTAACACAAATGATAAATTTCTTAAATAAGTAGGTTTTCAATAATTTCATGAACTGCTGCTGAACTCTATCTCCCTCCCTCTACACCACCCCCAGGTCCACCATCTCTGCCTCTCTCTTTCCAACCATCTTCCCTTCGAGTATCTCATTCCCCTTTTCCTTCACAGCACCCCACGTCCAACTACTCTGCTTCTCTCCCTCACATTGCCCTCCATCCCTCTCTCTAGTACCCTCTGTTTCTGGCCCCATAAGTTCTTCCTCTTCACTCCCCACCACCAGTCTAGCACATCTTTGAAACCCGTCTCCCCCCCCCCCCCCGCCCTTTACCTCCTTGTGCCGCGGTCCGCCCCAATGACGCAACTTCTGTTTTCAGCCTGGGCAGACCGCGGCGCAAGGAAAGCGCGGAGGGCCGACGCGTTTCAGAGTCGCTGCCACAGCCGGCATTCCCCTGCAACGAAAATGGATGCGAGCGAAGATGAAGGTGACATTGGACCCGTGTGCTTAAAAGGAGGGGGGGAGTATATGCCAGCCTAGGGGGGCCCCCAGAGCCTTGGGGCTCAGGGCAGCTGCCGTGTTTGCACCCACCTAATGCCGACCCTGGGCCCAGGGCAGCTGCTCTGTCTGCTTTCCCCTAAAAAAGGCCCTAAGCACCATACTGGCGGGCCCCCCTGACATTTTCGGGCCCGAAAGGTAGGCCTACTGGGCCTACCCTTTAATCCGGCCCTGCTCCTCACATATTTGCCTCTTCCGTCTGACTAACATAGTAACATAGTAACATAGTAGATGACGGCAGATAAAGACCCGAATGGTCCATCCAGTCTGCCCAACCTGATTCAATTTAAATTTTTTTTTTTTTTTTTTTTTCTTCTTAGCTATTTCTGGGCGAGAATCCAAAGCTTTACCCGGTACTATGCTTGGGTTCCAACTGCCAAAATCTCTGTTAAGACTTACTCCAGCCCATCTACACCCTCCCAGCCATTGAAGCCCTCCCCTGCCCATCCTCCTCCAAACGGCCATACACAGACACAGACCGTACAAGTCTGCCCACTAATTTCTCAGCTTCCTCTTTTCTATTCTGCATTTACACTTCTTCTCTGGAAAAGAGACCCAACATAGTACTGTATATTGCAGAAACTACAATGCATCTTTTCTGAACAATTAGAGAGATTATAAAAGGTGAATATGAATGCAGTCTGTCAAAAGTATGTGCAGGTGGCAGGTGACTCTCTATTGAAACTTGTGCAGCTAGAAATGTTTTCTGCTTCTGTATATTCACACAGCGTGAATTGTTCTATTCTTCCTGGGTCTTTTATTCTATTGATAATTCAAGAAAAATGCCTGAACTCGAACAGATCATGTGTCATTATTATCATAAGATTTCATACAAAGCTGACATATAAAATTGTTATTTTGCGTTCAGCTGTTTTGCCGGTTCATAGACAACCGCGCGAAAGACAAAGGCGCGCGCCGACAACTGAGCCGCAAGACGGAGGCGCGCGCCAAAGAAAATTACAGTTTTTAGGGGCTCCGACGGGGGTTTTTGTTGGGGAGCCCCCCCAGTTTACTTAATAGAGATCGCGCCGGCGTTGTGGGGGGTTTGGGGGGGTTGTAACCCTCCACATTTTACTGTAAACTTAACTTTTTCCCTAAAAACAGGGAAAAAGTGAAGTTTTCAGTAAAATGGGGGGGGGTTACAACCCCCCACAACGCGGCGCGATCTCTATTAAGTAAATTGGGGGGGTTCCCCCCCACACCCCCCCCATCGAAGCCGTAAAAACTGTAATTTTCTGCGGCGCGCACCTCCGCGCTGCGCTCAATTGTCTGCGCTCGCCTTTGTCCCGGCGCGCTTTTGACCTGACACCGTTTTGCCTCACTCGATTCGAAAGTGTAAGTCTGAATTGTTTGATACTCTTATGGGTTTAGCAATTCAACATGTTCTATTATAAGATCATAAGAATAGCCTTACTGGGTCAGACCAATGGTCCATCAAGCCCAGTAGCCCTGGAGGAAGTGATCAGGCAGAGTACGGTACAGGGATTCAAGCAGGGATTGGATGGATTCCTGAGGGATAGAGGGATCGTGGGATACTGAGGGAGGAGCTGGGATGTAACACGGGTGTAGGAAGTTAACCAGGAAATGAGTAAACCAACCTGGTCGTGCATGTGTAGACCGGAGGGCTAGGACTTCGATAGGAAGGCAGGACTTAAATGGGAAACCAAGGTGGCAGGGGAGCCCCTTCTGATGATTCAGACAGGTCTTGACCTGTTTTTGGGCCACCGCGGGAGCAGACTGCTGGGCAGGATGGACCTGTGGTCTGACCCGACAGAGGCACTGCTTATGTTCTTATGTTCTTATGTTCTCACTGTGGCCAATCCAGGTCACTAGTATCTGGCCAAAACCTAAGGAGAAGCAATATTCCATGCTACTGATACAGGGCAAGCAGAACGGAAAGATAGCCCTGCTCACTCTTTTCCTGCCGGGAGGCCTGGGCTCTTTTGGATGATGATTATTCCACCTTCAGCCTACTATAAGAACTGGCTGCCTGTCAAAACTCGTATTACCTTCAAACTATCATGCATAATGTTTCAGATCTTATTTGCAAAAACTGCTGAACCGTTCATAGACTTATTTGTCAATTATTGGTCTACGTCAACCAGAAATTGCTTCAACTGGTACTCCCAACGTGTAATCGACTCGCTCTTCATATATCTTGGCACCTAGACCTGGAATAACCTCCCGACTGACAAGAGGAAGGAAACAGTCTTACAATCAAACAATTTTTTTTTATTTACGCAAAAAACAAATATAATCACCAATGGCAAATTTAGAAATATAGTTAATACAAAGAGCATCTAAAGTCCTTTATCAATTTCAAATTGTAACATCAGTAGACAGAATAATATAGAAATATTGACATTGCTGGAATGAAAATACAATAGTGAAAAGTACATAATATAACCACATTCCTACGCCTCCACCCCCACAACCTCAAGAGATGTGAACAATAAAGAGATTAGATCAAAACAAAGAGAGCTGCAGACAAATGAAAACCTGGCTATTCTCAAAAATTTAATATGTCCTTCTCCTTGCTATACTAAGTCCCTCTAAACTTTCTCTTCACTGTCCTGTTACCCTCATTGGAGTTCCTTCTCTACACCACTTCCTGTAAACCGTGCCAAGCTCTATGATTGTGGAGATGATGCGGTATACAAACTTAAGGTTTAGTTTAGTTTAATTTAAATGTACAAAGATGCGATTGTTTCATTGCTGTTCTTCCTCGCACAGGCTAAGTTTTTGTTTGCGGCTCATTTTGATACCTTTTCCACCTGGGACCCCTGAAGAAGGTGTGTTTACCGAAACGCGGACCGTGTCGGGTCCTTTGGTTTGGTTCAAGGTGGTAATATTAAGCGCGCTTATAAATTCTGTTCCAATAAATTGAGCCTACATCTTTGTACATTTGTCTGCAGTTCTCTTTATTTTGGTTTGTGCTTCACTCACTGCAGACTTTGTTGGTTCTCTCCTTTTGCGTTTTGCTTCGCAATAAAGAGATTAGGCTATGACTATACATACAGAATAAATAACTCTTCGACAAGCCCAACAGAGGAATAACCCAAAGGAAAATGGATTCCGGAGGGTCATGGACTAGAAAGACTTGTGTATTGGAATCCGAATCAGTCTGTGCGACGTCAGGATAACGACACCCAATATGTACCAACTAAGATGACAACTTGCATTCTAATCGTGTACTGATATTACGTATGGTTAACCTTTAACCCGTTCTGCGCTCTTTGGGGACAATGGGATAGAAACTAATTCATTAAAGAAAGAAATAAGTAAGTCACCTTGAACCTGTTTAGGCATAGCACAACTCGGAAATACCAGATTTGATTAGATTTAATTATTGTCAATTACATGCTGTATGATTTTTTTCTTTTTAATCTTGAACTCCTAATTCAACAATTGTTGTACTATTTAATAAAGATATTTCAAACTGAAAAATCCCTGCTGCGAGCCAACTGCATTCTATGCACTAATCGTTAGGTTCACGCCCAGACTGTCTTGTGGAATTAATACATGGACGTCTACATTAGAACACGTAGAACTTGACTGCAATAAGCAACATCTGTTGAAAAGGCATGAAGTGAAGCTGCGCTGACTGCACACATGAACGTTTGCGTGAGTTAAGTACGATGCATTCGCCCAGTGGCATAGCAAGGGGGTTGCGGACCGTCCCGGGCGCCAAGTTGGTAGGGGCGCTGGCACCTCTCTGCTCTGTCTGCCATATCACGCCACCCTTGTGCCATCCCTACCCCCACCCCGTACCTCCGTATTGCCCGCACCAGCCTGATTTCCCTCTGAATCACTTCTGGGCCACAGGACCAGGAAGTGATGTCAGAGGGAAATCCAATGCTGGCGTGAAGAGCATTCTTGTAGAAGCCACTTGCACTGGCGAAGATTAAGAAGTAAGGGGTAGGGAATGTTGCTACACCTTGGGTTTTGGCCAGGTACTAGTGACCTGGATTGGCCACCATGAGAATGGGCTACTGGGCTTGGTCTGACCCAGTAAGGCTATTCTTAGGTTCTTATGAGAGCGCAGGTGTGGAATACGGGGCGGGAAGGATTGGGGGCGCGGGGACGCTCCGGGTGCCCTCTACTCTTACTAAGCCACTAATTCACCGCCTTATGTAGTCTACGTCCATTCTGTGCCCATCACCAACGTGGCATCTGTCAATAATACAATATGCAATTAGACCAGTGTTTTTCAACCTTTTTACACGTATGGACCGGCAGAAATAAAATAATTATTCTGTGGACCAGCATCGATCCATGGACGAGCGGTTGAAGAACACTGGGCTAAGTTGAGGGCCAGACCCCGCCCATCTCTACCCAATCTCCACCCCAGACCCCGTCCCCATAATAGTACTAATTGCACTCTGCACGTCCCGTGCCTCATCTGGAAGTCTTCCCTCTGACGTTGCAACGTCAGAGAAGGCTTCCGGTTCAGGCGCAGGATGCCCGTAGGAGCCGCTGCCCGTGCCTTTATAAACTGAATCAGTTAGGAAGAGGGAGCTGGCTCGAAGATAACGCCGCATCGATCGCACCGTGGACCGGAGGTTGAAGAACATTGTTTTGGGCATGATGCACATGCTGGCCCTGTGGACCGGCAGGAAATTTTTGTGGACCGGCACTGGTCCATGGACCAGTGGTTGAAGAACACTGATTTAGACGACTCAAGCTGTCATGCCATTGCAATATCTAATGTGCCTTAATTCCGATCCCCATCAGACTCTCATTGTGATGCATTAATGTTTCACTTATATAGTTTGATATTGTCCTGTTTTGCTTATTTCTGACTTGGGAAAGAAAGGGTCGCCTTCAAAAGTTAGTTAAAAAACTTATTGGTATTTCAGTTAAAATAAAAAACCCAAAAAAACAAAACAAACAAACATGGGTGTCGGAATGGCTCTCCCCCTAAATTGGAGGCCAGAGGTCAGAAGAGTTATGGTTCTCCCCCCTACCTACGGCTGCTATCATGTTAAATCTTCTGGCAGCCGTCAGTGGCGATGAGTAAGCCCGCTGCCATTGGCGTGCCCTGGAAGTCTTCATTCTGCAGCATCCGGTTGCAGGCTGACGGCAGCAGGCCCACTTGTCGCTGCTGACATCTGCCCAAAGATTTAAAATGACAGCGGCCGGGGAGCAGTAGGTGGAGGAGCAGGGAGCCAAAGAGAGACACAGACATCTAGGGCGGAGCTTTTGCCCCCTTCCCCCAACAAAAAGCGTTCTGCCTATGAAAAAGGGAAATCGATGGGAAAAATCAACAACCATGCATGCAAAAGCTAGAACCAGATCTTCCTCTTTGCTTGACCTGGAGCAAGGTGGCAGCCCCTCTGCTCTCTGATCCACTATGCTGCTAATCTTAGACTTTCCTTATTCTGCTGACAATATTCGGTGACCCTCGGCGATACATACGATCCGTTTTTTCTACTGCAATTTTTTCTACTGCAATTTTTTGTGACACTTTTTCTTTCCTTTTCTACCATGGACCCCTGATGAAGGTTGTCCGAAACACGGACCGTGTTGGGTCCTCTGTTTGGTAAAAAGGTTTTTAGATATACTTTGGTTGTCACAATAAATTTTGCCTATTTCGTTGTACATATCTGCAGTTTTGGTTTGTTTGTTCCTGGTTGGTTTTTTCACTGCAGACAAGGTTGGACCTTCCTTTTCCTTTGGTTTTGTTGCCAAGACAGAAGACCCAGGTTGTCCATCCCAATGACCCTGTCTGTTCTTTTATGACTAGAGAGCAAAAAATATCAGTTTCATAGCAGGAGGTGAGCTGGTCTCTGAAGAGTGAAACACAGCCTACACCGTGTGCTTTTCAGCAAGGATTTGAACCTGGAGACTGGTCACACTAGACCGACATTTAACACTAGCAGAATACACAAACTTACTGGTACAAAAATGCTTTTTTACATTGTGGAAATTAAGAACAATAAAAAAAATGTTTTGATCCTTTATCGTTCAGATTATTGGTGCAGGCATTAGTTTTATCTATTTTAGACTATTGTAACATCATCTATTTAGGAGCATCCAAAAAAATTCTAAGGAAATTAAGGATAATTCAGAACACAGCTGTTCGATTGGTTTTTGGTTTAAAAAAGAACGACCATATTAGTCCATATATTCATTTACTTCATTGGCTGCCTTTGGAGGGAAGAGTATTATTCAAATTTTCCTGTATCTGCTTTAAGCTGATCTCGGGATTGTCTCCAGCTTACCTTTTTCCTCATTTTGTGTTGCATAGACCATCAAGAGAAACTAGAAACTTCTACTTCTTTGCTTATCCAAAAATGAATGGGTGTAGACATAAGACCTTCTTAGCTAGGACCCTAGCAACAATCTTGGTTAGGTAAATGGATTCGGCAAGCTAGGTTATCCTATTGCAGTTTTCGGAAATTAATTAAGACCACTTTGAACGATAAGTTTATTACTTAGTGAGTTTTATTATTGACATTCTATTTTACAAATATTTGTAATTTTTCTGTATTATTGTACTTCGCTGATTGTCCAGCTCTTTTTAGTGTAAACTTCCTAGACCTTTTGGTTATGGCGGTATAAAAGAATAAAGTTATTATTATTATTATTATTAAATGATTTTGACTTATTCTTAAATATCACAACTGTCTTCTGGTTAAAGGTTTTGCTACTTGAAATATTTTCTCTATTCTTGATATAGTCTTCAATCCTTAATCCTACTCCTCTGCCCTCCAACCCAGCAGCTGATTAACCTTTCCCTTAACTGTAGCCGTGACATCCTGTTTGTCTCTCTTGTCTGTTTAGATTGTAAGCTCTTTGGAGCAGGGACTGTCTTCTTTCTGACTCTGTACAGCGCTGTGTACATCTGGTATGGTAGCTATAGAAATAATTCATAGTAGTAGTGTGAAGAGTTTCAGTTTTTGGGAAGCAGAGCTGAGATTGTGATGTCATAATGCCTCATTCCACCAATAAGAACCAACCTTCTCAGTGATGTCACAATGGCTTGATTGTCCTGTACTCCCCTCTGCCCTCCAACCCAGCCACCAGATTAACCGTTCCCCTTAACTGTAGCCGTGACATCCTGTTTGTCTGTCTTGTCTGTTTAGATTGTAAGCTCTTTGGAGAAGGGACTGTCATCTTTCTGACTCTGTACAGCGCTGTGTACATCTGGTATGGTAGCGCTATAGAAATAATTCATAGTAGTAGTGTGAAGAGTTTCAGTTTTTGGGAAGCAGAGCTGAGATTGTGATGTCATAATGCCTCATTCCACCAATAAGAACCAACCTTCTCAGTGATGTCACAATGGCTTGATTGTCCTGTACTCCCCTCTGCCCTCCAACCCAGCCACCAGATTAACCGTTCCCCTTAACTGTAGCCATGACATCCTGTTTGTCTGTCTAGATTGTAAGCTCTTTGGAGCAGGGACTGTCTTCTTTCTGATTCTGTACAGCGCTGTGTACATCTGGTATGGTAGCGCTATAGAAATAATTCATAGTAGTAGTGTGAAGAGTTTCAGTCTTTGGGAAGCAGAGCTGAGATTGTGATGTCATAATGCCTCATTCCACCAATAAGAACCAACCTTCTCAGTGATGTCACAATGGCTTGATTGTCCAGTACTCCCCTCTGCCCTCCAACCCAGCCACCAGATTAACCGTTCCCCTTAACTGTAGCCATGACATCCTGTTTGTCTGTCTTGTCTGTTTAGATTGTAAGCTCTTTGGAGCAGGGACTGTCTTCTTTCTGACTCTGTACAGCGCTGTGTACATCTGGTATGGTAGCGCTATAGAAATAATTCATAGTAGTAGTGTGAAGAGTTTCAGTCTTTGGGAAGCAGAGCTGAGATTGTGATGTCATAATGCCTCATTCCACCAATAAGAGCCAACCTCATCAGTGATGTCACAATGGCTTGATTGTCCTGTACTCCCCTCTTCCCTCCAACCCAGCCAGTAGATTACCCCTTCCCATTAACTGTATCTATGACATTCTGTCTGTCTGTCTTGGCTATTTAGATTGTAAGCTCTTTGGAGCAGGGACTATTTTGTTACTCTTTGTGACTCTGTACAGCGCTATAGAAATGATTCATATTAGTAGTAGTAGTAGTGAGGTTAAACTTCTATGTCACTTAAGACTGGTTTAACAAGTCTTAGCAGCACAGAAAGCTTTTGAGCATCGGGACCTCAGTCCCCAAACAGACATGCATGAGTTTGCAAATGAAAGAAGGAGAAAAGCACAATTTTGTCCTGCTCTTAAGTGTACACTTTTAAATCTACATATTTCTGTATAGGTATATTTGTTCCTACATGTGATAATATCTATAGCTGGTGGCTGTGATTCAAATTCTAACTTTTGCAAAAGACTACACAATCAAGGATTATTGAATTCTTTTGTGGGAAGCGCAAAGACAGTAATGATGCCATTGAAATCAGATTCCTCAATTTGCCAGTGGAAGAAAAATGATCAGAGCCTGAAACGCATCAATAGATTATCGCTTTATGCCAGCAGACCAGCAGAATCTGCCTGAGGCCTTTCAGAACATTGGTTATGTCAGCAGGAGACTGAGCTGTGAATGCATGCACAGCTGATAATGAAAGATTATGATTTGGGATAAATTAGCCTGGAGGTTTTGAGATCCACCTCCTCCCGATGTCCATTACCCACTTTGCGTGGAAGGCCAGGTACAGGAGATAATCATTTCTCATTTGCCACAATTAGCTCTTTGTTAGAACTGCATTTGCTCTGTCTTGTAATTATAACGTGTTCGCTGCACCATTATAACTACCTGGTTGTATTTTTCTATAGATTTTTAATGAAGTGAATAAGATAAATTGATGAATGTGCTTACTTCCTTTGAACTTTTTCAGGCGGATGCTCTGGATTTCTTAGTTTTTCTATTCTGGGTCCCTTTTTTAAAAAAAATTTAAGATATATTCATTTACATCAGTCAAATAAATATGCAAAATCTAATCTAATCTTCATTTTAAATACCGAATCTACTCCCTAAGGAGCTCAACTCGGTTTACAGCTCGTTAATAAAATAAACATAACAAGTAAAAACTGTGGGATAAAACCAGAAATTGGTTAGATTAGATGGATGGAAAAAGTTAGAAAAAAGTATATTGAATTGCTTAAAATTACTATACGACAGCTAGAATCAAATTAACTATTGTGAAAACAACCAGGTTTTTCAACTTTTTCGAAATTGAAATAATTGATCTACCCGTCTTAAAGAATCTGGAAGTCCAGTCCAAATTCTCACCAATTTAAAAGTAAAAGAAAGCAAAGGGTAGGGGTGAAAGGCCACTACTCGGACTGGAGGAGGGTCACGAGTGGTGTACCGCAGGACTCGGTGCTTGTGCCGCTGCTATTTAATATATTCATAAATGATCTAGAAACAGGGACAAAGTGTGAGATAATAAAATTTGCAGACGACACCAAACTATTTAGTGGTGCTCGGACTATAGAGGACTGCAAAGAATTGCAAAGGGACTTGAGCAAACTAAGGGAATGGGCGACGAGATGGCAGATGAAGTTCAACATTGAGAAATGCAAAGTATTACATATGGGAAGCAGAAACTTGAGGTACAACTATACGATGGGAGGGATATTATTGAATGAGAGTACACAGGAAAGGGTCTTGGGGGTAATGGTGGACATGACAATGAAGCCGAGGGCACAGTGCGCAGCGGCCGCTAAGAGAGCGAATAGAATGCTTGGTATAATCAAGAAGGGCATTGCGACCAGAACGAAAGAAGTTATTCTGCCGTTGTATCGGGCGATGGTGCGTCCGCATCTGGAGTACTGCGTCCAATTTTGGTCGCCGTATCTTAAGAAGGATATGGCGTAACTCGAAAGGGTTCAGAGGAGAGCGACACGTCTGATAAAAGGTATGGAAAACCTTTCATACGCTGAGAGATTGGAGAAATTGGGTCTCTTTTCTCTGGAGAAGAGGAGACTTAGAGGGGATATGATAGAAACTTACAAGATCATGAAGGGCATAGAGAGAGTAGAGAGGGAAAGATTCTTCAAACTTTCAAAGAATAAAAGAACAAGAGGGCACTCCGAAAAGTTGAAAGGGGACAGATTCAAAACGAATGCTAGGAAGTTCTTCTTTACCCAACGTGTGGTGGACACCTGGAATGCGCTTCCAGAGGACGTAATAGGGCAGAGTACGGTAATGGGGTTTAAGAAAAGATTGGATAATTACCTACTGGAAAAGGGGATAGAGGGGTATAGATAGAGGATTACTGCACAGGTCCTGGACCTGTTGGGCCACCGCGAGAGCGGACTGCTGGGCACGATGGACCTCAGGTCTGACCCAGCAGAGGCATTGCTTATGTTCTTATGTTCTCAGTTCATTTAATACCTTTCAGAGAAGGAAATGCTAATTTGTGAATTGTTGTAATTCTTGAATAGCAGGATCTAAAGGAATTCCCACTAAGGGGAATCAAAGAGTTAAATATTCCATAAAGGAGTTAGAAAACCACACCTGCACACTTGAATTGGATCCTATGATGGACCGGAAGCCAATGGGGAAACATGGTCGTTCTTTCTCTTTCCAAAAATAAGTTTGGCCACTGTATTCTGTATTAACTGGAGACGATCTAAACTGCCTTGTTTAATACCCAAATAAATAGAATTACAGTAGTCCAACTGGGCCAACACAGTGGATTGTACCAGTAATAAATAATGTTCTTGATAAAATAGTGCCCTGACTTTCCTCAGCATGCACAAACTAAAGAAATATTTCTTTGCCAAGGAATTTATCTGGTCATTAAAAGTGAGAGAGAAATCCAGAAGAGAGGAATGTAATATAATATTTGATTTCAATGCAATATTAGTAATAATATTAATAATAATAATAATAATAATAATAATATTAACTAATCTAGGTCCGATCCAAAAGCGGTGTAGTTTTTGAAGCATTCCATTTCATTTGAATGGAATTCGCCCAACTCTGGAGCTTAGAGATACAGCCATCTATGCCTGTAACCAGGACACTGAAATGGGAAATACAAACTTATGTATACAACATAAATCAGGGGTAGGAAACTCCGGTCCTCGAGAGCCGTATTCCAGTCGGATTTTCAGGATTTCCCCAAAGAATATACATGAGATCTAGGCATGCACTGCTTTCAATTAGAGAGTTGCACGGGGACAGAAATCCCACCCATCCCCGCCCATCCCCACCAGGATCCTCTCCGTCACCACCCATCCCTGCCAGGATCTTCTCCGTCCCCACCCATCCCTGCCAGGATCCTCTCCGTCCCCACCCATCCCCGCAAGGAATTACCTCCATCCCTGCCCATCCCCATAAAAAGCAGCAATTACTTCTGACAGGATCATCAATTCCGTAGTTTCTTTTGCTGTTTTCCTTGTGGAATCTCTTTGGTGGAACCCTTTTTTTGTTTTCTCTTCAGGTAATGAACTTATAAACCCCCTCTTTTACTAAGGCTGACGTGTCCATTGTATTATATGGACGAACCCTGCTTCCAAAGCCTTCCATCCCCATGGGAGTCCCGTTGGCTAGAAGGGGGTCCCTGTGGGAGTCCCATGGGCCAGAGGGGGTCCCCGTGGGAGTCCCGTGGGTTAGGGGGGATTCCCGCGGGACCCCCGCGGGACCCAAGGGATTCCTGTGATCCCCGTTCCCGTGCAGACCTCTACTTTCAATGCATATTAATTGGGGAAATCCTGAAAACCCGACTGGAATACGGCTCTCGAGGACCGGAGTTCCCTACCCCTATTCTAGGTATTCCTAGACCAGGGACAGGGGAGCCCCGGTCCTCGAGAGCCGTATTCCAGTTGGGTTTTCAGGATTTCTCCAATGACTATGCATGAGATCTATTTGCATGCACTGCTTTCAATGCATATTCATTGGGGAAATCCTGAAAGCCCGACTGGAATACGGCTCTCGAGGACCGGAGTTCCCTAACCCTGACGTAAATCATACACAATCAACAAAGAAATCCCATCAAGCCCAAATTATTTGGGGAGAGAAATTTTCATAAAATAGTAAGGAAATCAAAAAAGGGGGTAAATACACCCTCAACATTAAGAAAGGCTTTTAACATTATAAACTCCTATTTCAGTGAAACATCACAACTTACAATTCGAGCACCAAACCGAAAGAAATGAATGTTCAAGGAAATGATCGAAAAACACATAATCCTTATTTTGAGCTGTTGCTAAACATTTACATGGATATTTCAGAAAAAAAGTGGCTCCAGATTCCACAACCCTAGACTTAAGAGCCATAAAGGCCTTTCATCTGAGTTGTGTCGATCTCTCCACATCCGGGTCACATTTAATATAGTTGCAATACTCCATGAGCTTTCCATGTACGTGCATCTGGTCTTTTAGGATTGGCAGGAGTTGCAGCTTTAGTCCAGTGTCAGGTCAAAAGCGCGCCGTGACAAAGGCACGCCCAGACAATTGAGCGCAGCGCGCGCCGCCGCACCGCTCTAAATTACTGTTTTTAGCGCTCCGACGGGGGGGCGTGGGGGGGGAACCCCCCCACTTTACTTAATAGACATCGCGCCGCGTTGTGGGGGGTGTGGGGGGTTGTAACCCCCCCACACATTTTACTGAAAACTTCACTTTTTCTCTGTTTTTAGGGAAAAAGTTCAGTTTACAGTAAAATGTGGAGGGTTACAACCCCCCAAACCCCCATAACGCCGGCGCGATGTCTATTAAGTAAACTGGGGGGGGTTCCCCAACAAAAACCCCTGTCGGAGCCCCTAAAAACTGTAATTTAGAGCGGTGCGGTGGCGTGCGCTGCGCTCAATTGTCGGTGCGCGCTTTTGTCTTTCGCGCCGTTGTCTATGAACCCTTTTAGTCCATCTCTCTCTCCTGAAACTCCTTTCCAGAATCTTCCTCTGACAACAACAAAAACAACCCCCATTTTATACCGTTGTTTGCGTCCCTGGCTAATTCCTATCTTCCTCCATTATCTTTCACATAACTTCCGATATCTTTTTAGTATTTCTATAGAAAATCTGCATTGAAATTCTTATTTCGAATGTAAACATTTATTGTCGGATGTTTAGCAATGCTGTGCGGTCAGGGCCTATGGGGGATTCACCCCGCCCCCTAAAAGCCCTGAGAGCACTGCTTTGAATTTGCAACACTCATCAAGAAAAACTCAAAACAAAACATCTCCAATAACAGTTCAGGATTTTCTTTTTTTATTTTTTTCCAGGTCAAAATTCCCCTGAGGTTTTTCTCTCCTCAGAGCTGCTTTTCCTCAGGTTTCTCACAGACTGCTCTCAAACAGGTAGAAATGGAAAAATATAGTTCTCTGCTCTGGTACACATTGTTCACAGTTCCCAAAACAAAAGTCTCCAGCAGCTTCTAGAGCACTGCTGGGGAAATGGAGAGTGTCTAGGTTTGCCTTTCAAAAGCCTTCACTAAACAGACTTCAAACCTGTTTGCAAACCTCACCCCAATAGACACTTTCAGCTTCTTTACTTCCCAAACACCAGTCAGAGTTCAAAAGAGTCAAAAAGCAAAAACTCACTGTCTTAGGCTTCTTCCTGACACCTGGTGGTTAAGCCCACTTCCATCGGTTCAGGAAATTCAGCAAACTCCTCTGGCAATACTCCTTGCAGCTCCATAGGAGTTTTTTCCTCAGGCCTTGGCAGATCCAGTGATTCACCAGCTTCTACTACCTCCATGGGTGTACAGTTATCACCTCTGCTTGGACCAGGTAGGTCATCGTGGGAGAGAGAGACCTTAACTTTCTCCCTAGCCTGCTTAACTGTTTGTTCCAAACTGCTGGCTTTTCTAGTGAGGGGGCAGCCCTGATCTAGCTGAGACAGCATGGAATTGCCCGACTCTTGGGCTCCCCTGGTGGTGACCCGGATACTGAATGCCTTGCAAGTTCTTAGATCTACTGGCTCCCCCTGGTGGATGACAGGTAAATCACCGTGATCAGGCACGGATGGATCCTGCCTGGTCACAATGCATAACAAAATAAAACAAAATGCAGAGCTGTAAAGTTGGGGATTCACTGAGAAGTCGATTCTCTAAAGTCACCGTGAATGTAATAATGGTGATAAACTATCGTTAAATGCACGGATTTTACTGCCTGATTATTAAAAAGGCTCACCGTGGGTTTTTTCCATGCTTTCTAGTAGCCTCTGATTGTACTATGCAAATGTAGTACAATGAGGTCATTCATATTAAAATGACCTCTCTGTATGATGTACCGGGAAGAGGAAGGCCTGCCATTCTGAAAAAGTGTGCCTGCTGGCAGGACTGAGTGAGCTCCCCTCCTGCCAGACTTCTAAAAAGGTACGAGGGGGGATGGTCCACTAGACCAGTGTTCTTCAACCGCCGGTCCGCAGAACTTTCTTGCCAGTCCGCAGGGCCGGCAGGTGCATTAGGCCCGAGACAATGTTATCTTCGGGCCGGCTCCCTCTTCTTCAATGCTGCAGTGCACAAAGCCACAGGCAGCGGCTCCTACAGGTGTCCTGTACCTGAACCGGAAGCCTTCTCTCTGATGTCGCAACGTCAGAAGGAAGGCTTTCAGATGAGGTGCGGGACGCGCGAGGAACTGTTGCCTGCGGCTTTGTGCACTGCAGCAGTGAAGAAGAGGGAGCCGGCCCGAAGATAACACCGGGGGCGGCATAAAATGACCAGTAAAAAAAAAATCGCTCCCACCGTGGTAATTTTTTTATCATGCTGCTGGAACTTTGAGAATCTGGCCCTGAATCCCCCGAAAGCGCTCACCGCACGTCACTGAGGTTTAGGTGGAGCACTAGAAGAGTGGGAATACCCAGATAAAGTGCTTTTGGGAATTCTATACAATATTAGAAATCTACAGGAGAAGAAATATGTTTACTTTCCTTTGTTATTGGCAATTTTTTCATTTTGTGTCATTTGGTTTCATACATTTTTATTTTTATTTTCAGGACAATTTTGTGAATTAAGAGGTGGCTGCAACTGCTGCCCAAACATAAAACGAACGCCCCCCACCCTTGTCAAACCACTACAACCCCTCTCCCTTCATACTAATATGTTTAACATAGTAGATGATAGCAGAAAAAGACCTACCTGATCCATGCTGTCTGCCCAACAGATGCATACGTGGAGGGGCATAATCAAAAGAAATGTCTAAATCCGTTTGGGGCCTAAGTCGCAAGTCGCCCAAAGTTGGACATGGGAAAAGGTCCATTTTCAAAAAATACGTCCAACATTTTATTTTTCTGAAAATTGTCTATACGTCTGATCATCCGGACTGCTAAGTCATCCTCTTTAGACCCCATTTTCATCCAAAAATTTGTCCAAGTCAAAAACGCCTAGAAAAAGACCTTTTCGACGTGGGCGGGGTCAGCAAAGTGATGGACTGGACACCTAAACATTGCACCAGAGTAGTGGGGTACCTTACAAGGCACTGCTGTGAACTTCACAAAAGGGGTGCCACATAAACATCTCACCACAACAGCCTTATAGGTCATGGTGAGCCCCCCAAAACACACCCCAGAACCTACTAGACCTACCTGTCTACCACCCCAATAGCCCTTATGGCTGCAGGTGCCACTAATTTGGCACTCTATAAGGGTTTTGGGGGGTGAACGTTTCACCATGCATGCAGAGGTTAGAGTGGCTTATGGGCCTGGGTCCTCCTCTCCATGGTTCACTAACCCATCCCCAAGACCACTTAAGCCACCTCTGTGCAACTCTACTAGGCTTTCCTATGCCAGGCTGCCAGGTGCTGATATTCTGGAGGCAGATATGTAAAGTTGTTATTATGATTTTTATGGGGGAGTGGGGGTGAGGGTCTGTGATCACTGGGGAAGTGTGTGGGGGTCTGTACTTTGTGTCTGCAGTGCTTATCTGGTCACTTTGGATACCTTCTTGTGACTTAGGCCTGGCCTAAGTCACGACGTCCAAGTTCCGTCTAGACAGTGTTGTAAAACTTTCGGTTATACATGCAGTACGATATACATGCAGACACGTCCTGCCCAAATCCCGCCCTTGACACTCCTCCTAAAATGCCCCTTTTAGCTCTGGGTGTACTGCAGCACTGTGAAGGCCTAAGTCTAAAACCCGGCTCGATTATCAGCACTTGGTCGACTTGTCTCAGTGATCGTCTAAGTGCCGATTTAGGCCAGTTTTTAGACGTATTTCCGTTTCGATTATGAGCCCCTCAGTGTCGAGCTGTCTCTTGCCATTTTCAGGGCACAGGCCATAGAACTCCGCCTGGCACTGGCTTAATTTTCAACTTCTGGATTTGCCACTTATCTCTATTTAAGTTCTTTAAATTTCATTCTCTTTCCATTTATGAATCCTCTGGGCTTATCCCATAAATAAATAGAAGATGACGGCAGAAAAGGGCTCCAGCCCATCAAGTCTGCCCACCCTGCCCACCCCCTGTCTATGCCCTAATGACCCAATCTCCTTATCTTGACCTTCGTAGGGATCCCACATGGGTATCCCATTTATTCTTAAAGTCTGGCACGCTGTCTGCCTCGATCACCTGCACTGGAAGCTTGTTCCAATGATCAACCACTCTCTCTGTGAAGAAATACTTTCTGGTGTCTGCAGCAGCCACTCTCTCCTCCTCTCCCTATTGGCTAAGGCTCTTAACATTTGCATCTCCTCTTCCTATAGGCTAAGGCTCTTTACACCTGCATTGTGATGTCATAGAACTTTCTGATTATAGAAACATGATGGCAGATAAAAGCCAAATGACCCATCATAGAAACATAGAAGATGACGGCAGAAAAGGGCTCCAGCCCATCAAGTCTGCCCACTCTGCTTACCCACCCCCTGTCTATGCCCTAATGACCCAATTTCCTTATCTTGACCCTCGTAGGGATCCCACACGGGTATCCCATTTATTCTTAAAGTCTGGCACGCTATCTGCCTCGATCACCTGCACTGGAAGCTTGTTCCAATGATCAACCACTCTCTCTGTGAAGAAATACTTTCTGGTGTCGCCATGAAATTTTCCGCCCCTAAGTTTGAGCGGGTGCCCTCTTGTGGCCGAGGGTCCCTTGAGAAAGAAAATATCATCTTCCACTTCCACTTCCACACTATCCCATGCTTTCTTTAATTCCAATACTGTTTATTGTTTCCACTGCCTCCTATGAAAGGACATTCCAGGCATATGCCTCCCTCTCAGTAAAAAAGTGCTTCCTAGCAGTACTTCTAAGTAAACCCCCCAGGAGGCTTGGAGAGCCCCACGCTACCCACTGCTGATCCTCTCCAATCTTCCTGTCACCAGCATTGGGCAATGTCCCCCACCCCCATCCCCTTACACCAAAGAGACAGCCAATCCCACTGGCTGATCAGGCTTCATATCGGTGGCATAGGGTTGAGGCCGTATTGAATGCCAGGAGTTGAGGTCTTAGAAGAAGGAGCCTTTGAAAAGCAGCATCAAGTCACAGACTGTGGAGCAATTGTGAGCACCTCAGACCCAAGGGTCCTAGAAATTTCAGGGTTTTTTTTAGATTGCACATAAATGGGTTGTTCTCATCCAAGAAAGAACTGTGATTATTAACAACTCAGTATCTAATATACATTGTGCTGTTTGTAAACCACATCCTTCATTGGATCAGACATTGTATTATATCAAAATTTTGCTTACACAGTGATCTTTGTATAGCAGCTTCTGTCACATGTGAGTCGTGAGAATAAACATACGAGATGAAAAAAAAAAGGTGCACTAGCGTTTTTAGTGCACGCACCGCTAGCCAAAAATCTACCACCTGCGCAAGAGAAGGCGGTAGCGGCTAGCGCGCGGCCTTTTAGCGCATGCTATTCCATGCGTTAAGACCCTAACGCACCTTCGTAAAAGGCACCCTTGATTTCTAGAGTGGCGCAGTGGTTACAGCTACAGCCTCAGCACCCTGAGGTTGTGGGTTCAAACCCACACTGCTCGTTGTGACCCTGGGCAAGTCACTTAACCCCCCCCCCCTCCCTTGCCCCAGGTACATTAGATAGATTGTGAGCCCACCGAGACAGACAGGGAAAAATGCTTGAGTAGCTGAATAAATTCATGTAAACCATTCTGAGCTCCCCTGGGGAGAAAAGTATAGAAAACTGAATAAATAGTATGAAAAGTTTCTGGTAACCAGAGCTGATACTGTGATGTCACAATGCCTCATTCCTCCAATAAGAGTCAACCTCATCAGTGATGTCACAATGACTTGATTGTCCTGTACTTGGCTCACTTCTAATACATTTTGATTTCTAGAGTGGCGCAGTGGTTAAAGCTACTCAGGTTGTGGGTTCAAATCCCACGATGCTCCTTGTGACCCTGGACAAGTCACTTAATCCCCCCATTGCCCCAGGTACATTAGATAGATTGTGAGCCCACCAGGACAGACAGGGAAAATGCTTGAGTACCTGAATAAATTCATGTAAACCATTTTGAGCTCCCTGGGAGAACAATGTGGAAAATTTAATAAATAAATACCTCATGATCTCCTTCTGATCTTAAATTTAAGCTTTATTGCATTATCCCTTTGATCTCAGTTTAGAGCTAAGAGATTTACTCATTGTTTACACTGAAGATATAGATTTTTCTGGTTTCTCATTAATTCTTCCAATGATCTTTCTTTGTCATGTATTCTATAGCGTATATTGTCGGTATTCATTTTAAACACCAGGATGCATTTGTGAGTTTGCTCCCAAGCGTGTAATTAAATCATCTCAGTTTTTGTGTTTCAGCTGCTACAACCAATATGATCCTACAAAAAAATATATATATTGACAGGGCAGATGCCTTGATTAGAGAAAACTGACTGATAACAGTGTCTCAATTGGTTGCAAATTTGGATACCTGCTATGGATCTGCATTTGCCATAATGCGTGATGACTTGGGATACAGGAAAGTCTGCACAATGATAGGTTCCCAAACAGCTTAATGATCTGCGTATGGAGGTTGAGACTCAGTTCCTGTGATGGTATGAAGACACGGGTGCACCATTGTGACCCGGAAGCAAAAGGCATAAGGAACAAAGGCGACTACAAATTATACAAAATATCGCCATTAAATTAATTCATCACGGGAAGAAATACGACCACGTAACGCCTCATCTAATAAACTCACATTGGTTACCTATTAACCAAAGAATAACATACAAAATAGCTCTACTAGTATTTAAAACAACAACTACCAATGAACCACAGTTCATTGATCGCCTTCTAATTCCACAAACCTCAAATCGTTCTCTCCGATCTAATACACAAAATCTATTAATGGTCCCCTCATTAAAAACAATAGGAACGAGACGCCACGACATCTTCTCAGTTAAGGCACCGCTTGTTTGGAATACCCTTCCTTTGTATATTAGAAATACTAAAGATCTTAGCTCATTTAAAAATAATTTAAAAACATTCCTCTTTAAAGCTGCATTTAACCTCTAAATTCTTATCATTTCATGTAAATTTTAATTCCAGAATTTTTGTACCCAAATCCTAATGTTCTTAACCTCCCCCCTCCAACCCTCTTTTTCTCCGCACTAGGAATCAAAATTTTGTAACTTTTTCCCTCACGTTTTCTCCACCTTATTCCAGTTTTGTAGTATCCGTCAGTATTGTCAGTCAGAAATTGCCCTGTGTTATTTATTGTAAAAATTTTATTAATATTTTTAATGTTTTACTTCAATTGTACATTTTATGTAATTCGCTTAGAAATATTAAGCGAACCATCAAATTTAAATAAAACTTGAAACTTGAACGCATGATGAAGTAAAGGAAGCAGTGGCTCACCTGGCTTCGGGAGCAGCCGAAAAACTTTTCTGCAGGATTGCAGAAGCTAGTCAAACGATATAACAAATGCGTTGTCTTGCGTTGTCTACGTGGAAAAGTGATATGAAGTGTTGCTATGGGATACGCGCAGAAACAGACGCCACTTTGTAAACAGTCTCCGTATCAAAATGGTTTTCAATGCAGAAGACCAAATTCTGATAAAGAACTTGGTACTGCTGAAAGGTTATGGCAGTCGACGATTGTTGAAAGAGTTCCCACCAAAGGATTGGAACAAAAACGGCCTTGATATGCTGCTACTATGCAAGATCCGAGCAACGGGCACTGTGGGTCATAAGCCAGGCAGAGGATGACTGCATTGAATTTGCACGCAAGAGCACATTAACGTTGTACACAATCTTATACCGAGCCAGGAGGACATACCACAAATACACCGAATAACTCATCAAATAGCAAGAGAAGCCTAGGGACGCAAGGAGCCTGAGGAATAAGATGGGGGAATTGGAAGCTATGGCACAAAAAGATAACCTTGACATCATCGGCTTCACGGAAACATGGTGGAACGAGGAAAACGTCTGGGACACTGTGCTACCAGGATACAAGCTATACCGCAGAGACAGAGTGGGTCAAAAAGGTGGGGGTATTGCCCTATAGGTCAAAGAGGGAATTGAGTCTACCGGAGAGAACACGCCGGAATCAAACAATAAGGTAGAGTCTCTATGGGCCAAAATTCCGGGAACAAATGGAACGGAAACGAAGATTGGTATCTACTACCGACCCCCAGGCAGTCCGAAGAAATTGATGGAGAAATGACGGACGAGATTAAACGCAACTGCAAAGGAGGCAACGCAGTTAACATGGGCAACTTCAATTATCCGGGGATAGACTGGAACCTAGGCACCTTTGGCTGCGGTAGGGAGACTAAGTTCCTGGATGCTATAGGTATACAGGGGAATCCCTCTGGGTGAACCTTGCCAGGGGAAGTAGCAAATGCCTGTATCTGGACATTGTATACAGACCTCCGAAACAACAAGACGACATAGACAAATAATTAATTGAAGACATCGAGACCATCACTCTGCGTGGAGACACTGTACTGTTAGGGAACTTCAACATGCCAGATATAAACTGGAACAAACTTTCAGCTACGACCAGCAGCAGCAGAAGGCTACTAACCTCTATACGGGGAGCACGACTCAAACAAATGGTACTGGAGCCCACCAGGGATCAGGTGATTCTGGAACTGATACTCACCAATGGAGATAGCGTCACAGAGGTTTCAGTAGGTGAGGCGTTGGCCTCCAGCGACCACAACATGGTGTGGTTTCACCTCAGGAAGGGATCCACGTCATAGTAACATAGTAGATGACGGCAGATAAAGACCCGAATGGTCCATCCAGTCTGCCCAACTTGATTCAATTTAAATATTTTCTTCTTAGCTATTTCTGGGCAAGAATCCAAAGCTCTACCCAGTACTGTGCTTGGGTTCCAACTGCCGAAATCTCAGTTAAAACCTACTCCAGCCCATCTACACCCTCCCAGCCATTGAAGCCCTCCCCTGCCCATCCTCCACCAAACGGCCATACACAGACACAGACCGTGCAAGTCTGCCCAGTACTGGCCTTAGTTCAATATTTAATATTATTTTCTGATTCTAGATCCTCTGTGTTCATCCCACGCTTCTAACTCCGTCACCGTTTTCTTCGCCACCACCTCTCTCGGGAGCGCATTCCAGGCATCCACTACCCTCTCCGTAAAGTAGAATTTCCTAACATTGCCCCTGAATCTACCACCCCTCAACCTCAAATTATGTCCTCTAGTTTTACCATTTTCCTTTTTCTGGAAAAGATTGTGTTCTACATTAATACCCTTCAAGTATTTGAACGTCTGAATCATATCTCCCCTGTCTCTCCTTTCCTCTAGGATATACATATTCAGGGCTTCCAGTCTCTCCTCATACGTCTTCTGGCGCAAGCCTCCTATCATTTTCGTCGCCCTCCTCTGGACCGCCTCAAGTCTTCTTACGTCCTTCGCCAGATACGGTCTCCAAAATTGAACACAATACTCCAAGTGGGGCCTTAACTTTCAGGGAACTGACTTCGAGAGGATGGGAGTTGTTGTCTCTGAGGTGCTGCAAAACCAAGACACAACAGATGATGTGGAGGTAATGTGGTCAGCTCTGAAATCTACCCTACAGGAAGCAACCAACCTCTTTATAAGAACCGTGAGTAAACGGCAGAGAAATAACAAACCCCAATGGTTCTCTGCGGAGATCTCAGAACTCGTAAAACAGAAGAAAAGAGCATTTGTATCCTACAAACAATCACAATGAGCAGAAGCCAAAGAAGCTTATCTAGAGAAATCTAGAACTGTTAAAACAGCGGTCAGAAATGCCAAACTCCGGATGGAAGAAAATTTAGCTCGGAATATCAAAAAAGGGGATAAATCCTTCTTCAGGTATGTTAGTGATAGAAAGAGGAATACAGACGGGATAGTGCGCCTGAGGAAACCTGATGGCAACTTTGCAGAATCAGACTCCGATAAAGCCGAACTACTGAACTAATACTTCTGCTCAGTCTTTACCTGTGAGGCACTGGGATTCGGTCCACAGCTGCAAACAAGGGAGAGCTCAGAAGACCCGTTCAGGAATTTTGAATTTTCCACCAGCAGCATCTACCAAGAATTGTCAAGACTCAAAGTGAATAAAGCCATGGGACCGGATAAATTGCACCCCAGAGTGCTTAGGGAATTGAGAGATGTCCTGGCAGAGCCATTAGCCGCACTCTTCAATCTTTCTCTGAGCACAGGAAAAGTTCCATTAGACTGGAAAAACATCTAACGTCATTCCGCTCCACAAAAAGGGATGCAAGTTAGAGACTGCAAATTACAGACCGGTAAGTCTCACGTCAATAGTGTGTAAACTTATGGAAACATTGATTAAACACAAATTAGATACGGTTCTGGATGATGAGAGACTGAGGGATCTCCACCAGCATGGATTTACAAGGGGGAGATCCTGCCAATCCAACCTGATCAGCTTCTTTGACTGGGTGACGGGGAAGCTAGATATTGGGGAGTCCCTGGACATAGTGTACCTGGACTTTAGCAAAGCATTCGATAGCGTACCACACCGCAGGTTGCTGAGCAAGATGAGTTCTATAGGATTAGGTGACACATTGACGAAATGGGTTGGGAACTGGCTTGGAGGTAGGCTTCAAAGGGTGGTGGTGAACGGCACACCCTCTGAAATGACGGAGGTGATCAGTGGAGTGCCACAGGGCTCAGTCTTGGGCCCAATCCTATTCAACATCTTTATAAGGGACTTGGCAGAAGGGCTTCGAGGTAAAATAACATTATTCGCCGATGACGCCAAACTAAGTAATGTAGTGGGCAAATGCACAACGGACGAAGATTCAATGCCCGACAACATGATGCACGACCTACTAATACTGGAGCGCCGGTCTAGGACCTGGCAACTCAACTTCAATGCCAAAAAATGCAAAGTTATGCACCTGGGCAGCCAAAATCCATGCAAGTCTTATACCCTTAATGGCGAGATCCTAGCAAAAACGGTAGCAGAACGAGACTTGGGGGTAATCGTCAGTAAGGACATGAAGTCTGCCAATCAAGTGGAGCAGGCTTCGTCCAAGGCAAGACAAATCATGGGTTGCATACGAAGGGGTTTCGTCAGCCGTAAGGCGGAAGTCATTATGCCATTGTATAGATCCATGGTGAGGCCCCACCTGGAATACTGTGTGCAATTCTGGAGGCCGCATTATCGCAAGGATGTGCTGAGACTGGAGTCGGTGCAGAGAATGGCCACCCGGATGGTCTCGGGACTCAAGGATCTTCCATACGAAGAACGGCTTGACAAATTACAGCTATACTCGCTCGAGGAGCGCAGAGAGAGGGGAGACATGATCGAGACGTTCAAGTATCTTACGGGCCGCATCGAGGCGGAGGAAGATATCTTCTTTTTCAAGGGTCCCACGACAACAAGAGGGCATCCGTGGAAAATCAGGGGCGGGAAACTACGAGGTGACACCAGGAAATTCTTTTTCACTGAAAGGGTGGTTGATCGCTGGAATGGTCTTCCACTACAGGTGATTGAGGCCAGCAGCGTGCCTGATTTTAAGGCCAAATGGGATCGGCACATGGGATCTATTCACAGGGCAAAGATAGGGGAGGGACATTAGGGTGGGCAGACTAGATGGGCCGTGGCCCTTATCTGCCGTCTATTTCTATGTTTCTATGTAGTGTATCTGGACATCAGTAAGGCTTTTGATAGCGTCCCACACCGTAGACTTTTGAACAAGATGAGTTTGTTGGGGTTAGGAGAAAGATTAACTGCATGGGTTAAAGACTGGCTCAGTTGCAGACATCAAAGGATGGTGGTAAACAGTACTCCCTCTGAAAAGTCGGAAGTGCACAGTGGAGTACCGCAGGGCTCGGTCCTGGGTCCAATCCTATTTAATATCTTCTTATGAGATCTGCCTCAGGGACTTCGGGGTAAAATTGCATTATTTGTCGATGATGCTAAATTATGCAATATAGTGGGCGGAGGTACTGTGCCCGACACTATGACACAGGACATACTTTTATCCCAGGACAAGCAGGCAGCATATTCTCTACATTTGGGTGACATCATCAACGGAGCCCCCTAGCAGATGTTTTCGCAAGCAGACTTGCTCGAAGACCTTCAGGCTTGCGATTGGCCCGCGCATGCGCGCGTGCCCCTCCAGCCCTGCCTAGGGCATGCGTCTCTTCAGCGTGTCCTCAGTTCAATGTTTTCCGCGGAGCCAGAAGCACTGCTCCCTTGCTGCATGCAATATCGTTCTCCCTCTTGCACCACGGCTTTCTTTATTATTTTTGTTTAAGTCGCTCTGCTCGCATCTTTAATTTCCATTTTTTCAGTTCATATATTTTTGACCGGGTTCCCGGTCCTCCCCTGGCCGCCTGGCCTCGCGGGGCTGCGGCCGTATTTTTTTTATGTCCCGGCCTCGTTCCGGATTTAAAAACTGTATTCAGTGTAACCGGGTTATCTCCATCACCGACCCCCATCGTTGGTGTGTTGAGTGCCTGGGTGCAGAGCACCATGCTGAGTCGTGTCCCCGTTGTGCGACTCTATAACCGTGGGCTCTTCGTCGAAGGGTGGCCAAGATCCTACAACTCTTTGGCCTCATGGATCCTGCGGGGCAGGCCTCGAGCTCGGCCTCAGCTCCTTCATTGGGTACCTCTGCCTCTAAGTCCCCATCGGCCTCGAAGGCTCCGGCCTCGGCCTCTTCTGCTACTCCGGCCTCGGGTAAGTCTCCTCTTTCCTCCTCAGCTGTGCCGGCAAAGAAGCCTTCCTCGGAGTCTCATACTAGCGCTGCCTCATCGGCGCCTTCGAGACATCACTCTAAGCGTGCCTCCTCACATAGGGAATACTCTTCCTCGAGGTCACCCCCGAAGGAGCGCACTGCTGCACCTCCGACCCACCTTCCTTTGGTCTCGGTGCCTATGTTCGAGGACATGCTTAAGGCTATCATTACCACACAGGTTTCCTCGGTGGTGAGCCAACTAGTCCCGACCTCGACATCTGTGGCCTCGGTCTCGACCCAGTTGCGGTCTGTCCAGCCTGAGCGTCCCCTCGTTTCTCGAGGTGTCACACGCAAGACTCGTCGGGTTCCCTGGAACAATTCTTCCTCCCTTGAGGTGCTTGGGACTTTTCGGGGGTCCTGGCCGGGGGCCCATGTTTCCCCCACTACTTGGGCAAGGCTTGTCCCTTCTAAAAAGCCCCGGTCTTCCCCGCCCGGTCATGGCAGGTCTCTGACCTCAAGACCGTCTACGCACACGCTTGTCCTCAAAATGGACTCTAGTGTGGGTTCCCCATCGAGGAGCTTACCGGCTTCTAAGGGGACTGCTTCGAAGCCTTTTGGGGATTTTTCCTTTGCCCCGTCTTCTCCAAGGCTCTCTCAGCGATTTCCTCGGACTCCGGGGTCTTCCCCGGTCCATTTGGCACGGGGCCGTTCTTTGACGCCCCCTACGCGCCTTAGTCGAACCTCTTCAGTCTCATGTTCCTGGGACTCTGAGGTACCGGCTTACTATTCCAGGGAGGTTTCTCCCTCGTTCTCGGCTGCACACCGATCTCGGTCGGAGTCTCCTCCAGAGGATGCTTCCTCTTCTCGGACCTCTTCCTTTTCTTGTTTCATCTCTGACATGGGCAGAGCTCTGGACTTGGATCCTCAGTCCGACTCCCGCTTTACCCAGGAATACCTAGCGGAACTGGGAGTTGACAACTTGCCTTGTGAGGCTCTTCGCCTACCATTGCATCAGGTTCTTTGGCAGACGTTTCTCCGGAACCTGGAGACACCATATGCTGTCACTGCTATCCCCTCCAAGTTGGAGTCCCGTTACCGGACTACCCCGGTTAAGGGTTTGTGGGTGCTCAGCTTTCCCACCAATCCTTGGTGGTTGAGTCTTCCTTGAAGAAGTCTAATCCCTTGAAGGTCTATGCTGCCGTCCCCTCTATGCTGCCGTCCCCTTTGTACGATGGACAAATTTGGTCGCAGTCTTTATCAGAACTCGATGATGGTGAATCGTGTCCTTAACTACTGTTTATTCTTCACGCCTTGCTTTTGGTTCTGTATTGATGCCCTCCGCTTGTTCCGAAAGGTCATGCCAAGGCCTTTGCATCAGGAGTTTCGTCTCCTCATGGAGACCCTCTCCCAACTCCGCCTGTATATGTTTCAGGCCTCTTACGACGCCTTTGAATTGTCCTCGAGAGTCACAGCCTTTGCAATCGCTATGCGTCGCCTCGCTTGGCTCTGGCTTGTGTATATGGATCCGAATCTACAGGATTGTCTTGCCAATCTCCCATATGTGGGTCATGAGCTCTTTGATGAGTCCATTGAGGCAGCCACGAAGCGCCTCTCAGACCATGAGCAGTCCTTTGCGTCTCTGGTGAAACTTAATCCTAAGGCCCATCCGGCTCGCCAATATAAAATTCCCCTCCGGAGATATCCACAGAAGTCCACTCCTGCTTTCTCTAGGCCTCCTTCGAAACAGCCTCTGCAGCAGCAACGTCCACCTAAGACTCAGCCGTCGGCCCCGGCGAAGACCGGGCCGTCTTTTTGACAATTCCAGTTCGAGCCTTCGGGCTCCCTTCCTCATGGAGCCTTCCCCCTACCCCATCGGGGGTCATCTCCATCATTTCTATGCCCAGTGGGAAAATCTTACCACCGACAGTTGGGTGCTGTCTATCATCAAGGAGGGGTACTCCCTCCCCTTCAGTATCGTACCCCCGGACCTCTCTCCAAGAGAGTTCCTTCTGCTCAGTCTCAGCTTCCTCTTCTGCAGGAAGCTCAGGCCCTTCTTTGCCTTTGGGCGGTCGAGGAGGTTCCCAAGAAACAGTGGAACTCCAGATTTTACTCCCGGTACTTTCTGGTACCCAAGAAGACGGGAGATCTGCGTCCGATCCTGGACCTCCGTGCTCTGAACAAGTTTCTGGTACGGGAACGTTTCAGAATGCTCACCCTTCCCACGTTGTATAAGAATAGCTTTCTTGGGTCAGACCAATGGTCCATCAAGCCCAGTAGCCCGTTCTCACGGTGGCCAATCCAGGTCACAAGTAGCTGGCCAAAACCCAAAGAGTAGCAACATTCCATTCAGAATCTTAAAGAATAGCAAGATTCTGGAATCCCAAAGAGTAACAAAAGATTCCGGAACCCTAAACAGTAGCAACATTCCATGCTACCAATCCAGGGCAAGCAGTGGCTTTCCCCGTGTCTTTCTCAATAACAGATTATGGACTTTTCCTCCCAGAACTTGTCCAAACCATTCTTAAAACCAGTTACGCTATCCGCTCTTACCACACCCTCTGGCAATGCGTTCCAGAGCTTAACTACTGTCTGACAAATACAGTGATGTCTTGGAATACGAACTTAATCCGCTCCAGAACCCTGTTCGAGTTCCAAGACAATTTTTCCTATTGAAAATAATAAAAACTGGATTAATCCGTTCCTGGGTCCCACATACTCAAATTTTAACAGTAAATACATTGGATTTTAAGGTAAAATATTAACAAATATTCCAAAGCAGAGTTCGGATTCTGGGGCAAAATTTGCTATACAAAAAATAGTTCGGATTCCAAAACATTTGAGCTCTGTGGGTTCGGATTCCGAAGTACCACTGTACTCTGGAATTTTCCACTGCTTTAAACACTAAATTGCTATTATAAACAGTTCTTCAGTTACCGACAAGGCTCCTGTTTTACAAGGGAATCACTCTTGCCACAAGAAAAAAAGAGTAAATTCAAACTGACCTTTACTAAAACCTAAAAGAAAAAATTTAACCAAAAAACTTACTTTCATTCAATCAAAGTGTCAAAAATCTAAATTAAAAAATGGCTCCCCAGCTGCAAATGTGACTTATAGCAGGGGTGCCCACACTTTTTGGGCTTGCGAGCTACTTTTAAAATGACCAGTCAAAATTATCTACCAACAATAAATTTTTTAAAAAACACAAAGCACACTGTACGCAGAGAAAATGTTAATTATCATTTGTATTCGGGGTTTTTTTCAGAGGTCAAGGCAGATGACTTTAAAATATGTAATGTCACCTCAGTAACAACTAAACAAAAATAGACAAATATACCCCCTCCCCTTTTACTAAACTGCAATAGCGGTTTTTAGTGCAGGAAGCTGCGCTGAATGCCTTGCGCTGCTCTCAATGCTCATTGGCTCCCTGCGCTAAAAATCGCTATTGCAGTTTAGCAAAAGGGGGCCATAGTGCAAAATATAGACAGCAGAAATCACTTCTCAAAACGGACACATTTTGATCACTAAATTGAAAAAATAATTTTCCCTACCTTTTTGTCTGGTGATTTCATGAGTCTCTAGGTTGCACTTCCTTCTTAACATAGAAACATAGAAGATGACGGCAGATAAGGGCCATAGCCCATCAAGTCTGCCCACTCTACTGACCCACCCCCAAGTCTACTATCCTAGGGATCCCACTCCTGGTGACAGGTTCCCTTGGCTTAATCCTCTAAGGGATCCCACATGGGCATCCCATTTGCTCTTAAATTCTTGCATGCTGTTTGCCTCGATCACCTGCACCGGGAGCTCGTTCCAAGGATCAACCACTCTCTCGGTGAAGAAATATTTTTTGGTGTCGCCATGAAATTTCCCGCCCCTGAGTTTGAGTAGATGCCCTCTTGTGGCTGAGGGTCCTTTGAGAAAGAGAATCTCTTCTTCCATCTCGGTACGGCCGGTAATATACTTAAACGTCTCAATCATGTCTCCTCTCTCCCTACGTTCCTCGAGTGAGTACAGCTGCAAATTTTTCAGCCTTTCCTCGTACGATGGATCCTTGAGCCCCGAGACCATCCTGGTGGCCATCCGTTGCACCAACTCTACTCTCAGCACATCTTTTCGGTAGTGTGGCCTCCAGAATTGCACACAGTATTCTAAATGAGGCCTCACCATGATTCTGTATACTGGCATTATGACTTCAGGTTTCCGGCTGACGAAACTCCTGCGGATGCAACCTAACAACTGTCTTGCCTTAGATGAAGCCTTCTCCACATGATCAGCAGTTTTCATGTCTGTGCTGATGATCACTCCCAAGTCTCATTCTGTTGAAGTTCTAGCTAAGGTCTCACCATTCAAGGTGTAAGTTCTGCACGGATTTCTGCTGCCGAGGTGCATGATCTTGCATTTCTTAGCATTGAAGCCCAGCTGCCAGGTCGAGGACCAAAGCTCCAACAAATGTAGGTCCTGTGTCATACTATCGGGTGAATTGCCGTCTCTCACTATATTGCATAGTTTGGCATCGTCAGCGAATAACGTTATCTTACCTTGAAGCCCCTGAGTTAGGTCCCCTATGAATATGTTGAAAAGGAGCGGGCCCAAGACTGAGCCCTGCGGTACTCCACTGGTCACCTCCGATGTTTTAGAGAGGGTACCATTAACTACCACCCTCTGAAGTCTGCCACTCAGCCAGTCATTGACCCATGTAGTTAGTGTTTCTCCCAGCCCCATTGATTTCATCTTGCTCAACAGCCTGCGATGCGGGACACTATCGAAAGCTTTGCTGAAGTCTAGGTATACGACGTCCACGGATTCTCCCAAGTCTAACTGTTTTGTTACCCAGTCAAAGAAGCTGATGAGATTGGATTGGCAGGACCTACCCTTGGTGAATCCGTGTTGATTGGGATCCCGTAGATTCTCCTCATCCAAGATTCTTCTGTAAAGCCAATATTTCTTTCTTTCTGCCTTTCTTTATCTCTCCCCCTGCCCCCCTCTTTCTTTCTGCCTTTCTTTCTCTCCCCCTGGTCCCCCCTCTTTCTTTCTTTCTCTCTCCCCCTGGCCCCCCTCTTTATTTCTGTCTTTCTTTCTCTCTCCCCCCCCAAAACCATCATGTTGATTTCTCCACTTCCCCGATTCTTTCCCTACCCCCACCCCCATGCCACCAACACGATTTCTCCCTGCTGCTTCCCTGAGTCAGGCCTGGCGTGTACAAGCACTGGGCCCACAAGACTTCACTTCTGACGTTAATTCTAACTTTGGGAAGGAAGTTCCAGGCCAGCTAGGCAGTGATTGGCTGGCCCAGAACTTCCTCTCCTACATCAGAATTGACGTCGGAGGTGAAGTTTTGTAAATCCAGTGCTTGTATGCGCCAGGCCTGGCTTGGGGAAGCAGCATGGAGAAAAAGATCACCAGGGCAACGCGATCGACTCACGTTGCCTTTGCGATCTACTGGTCAATCGCAATCAACCATTTGGGCACCCCTGTCTTATAGGCTAATCACAAAATGTATTGTGACCACAGAAGTCACATGTCCAAAGGCTCTGAGGTACTTGAGCTGCACCTATAAGTAGCAGGTATTTTGTAGAAGCCACAGGTTTCAGAGAGAGTGCTGGTAACAGTAGCTGCTTCTTTTGAGAACCATAGTGTGGATGGTCGATTGGCCATAATCCTTTTTGTAATGCTTCTCCGTGACGTCTCTGGGTCCTGGGCCCAACCTGGCTGTAGTCTTTGAAGGCAGTCTCCGTTGGTTCCTTATTCATTTGGTACTTGTTGTGTTCATCTGGAGAAAGGAGGTGTTGAGGGTGGTATTACCCTCCTCTCCACCCTAAGAAAAATCCAAAAACTCTTCTTAAAACAAGGCAGGCTGGTAAATTTAACTGGTTTTATTGAGCTATTATAGAGATTTCTTTTTTTTTGTTATTTTATTGAGCTATTTACATCAACTTTTTCATATACCGAAGCCATATTAACTCAGTTTCCATCAATAATTTCTGACAGCATTGGTACTTCACTTCTTTAATCCAACATTATGCATTTAAACAACTAGTATTAGTTTGTAACTCGTACCTTCAGAACCAGAAACTTCTAGAAATGCTTTAAGCTCCTCCTAGCTTCTTAATTAGGTCAGTGTGTGGGTGTGGCTGTTTGCCCACGTTCCACTCTCTTCCAGTCCCCAGATCTCACCCCTCTGCTGGAGTTCTCGTGGACTGGAAGTTGCTGGATTTCCAGGCAAAAGAGGATTCTCACAAACGGGAATAAATCATTGTGGCAACCTCTTGCTTACGGTAAATGCTGCGGTAACCCCCCCCCCCCCCAGTACATTCCTCATTCCTGTCAGAACATTAAGGGTCCCAGTAGGGGCCAAAAATATGAAAACTTCTTCCCAAAGTATCCAGTCTATTGCTTCCACTAAAGGTGAACGTTTTCTCTCTATTGTTATTTTAATCTTTTTCTGGCCACCAGGAAAGAGAAATGAAAGTGTTAGAGACAGCTGCGACCACACACGCTCGTTCTGACTTGTTTAATCAAACACAGTTAATTCCTTTTCAGTATTGTATAAATAGTACACTCGACTACAAGACTGTGATATTAAATGGAATATATCCTACCGGCTCATACTTGAATTCTCTAACAGATGCCGCCCCGTTTTAACATTTGCAAAGATTCTGCTCTGTCCTCACGAGTCAATCTGTTTTGTTTAAGGCCAGCAAAAATAAATGTTGCTGCAGGCTCATTTGCATCTGAAATACCAAGCCGATATGGAAACAATCCAAGAACAAACACACACTGCTCCTGAACATGCATTTAGCTGTACTGCTAATTCTTATTAAATGAGTCGTGGGTCACATCTTAGTAATTGAGGGATTAATGATAAATCTCTTCATGTTCATTGCTAAGTGATCAGCTTTGTTGAACAAATCTGTGTCTTTTGGGTTTCTTTTTGATAGCATGCATATTGACATCATAAAGAGATTCTGAACATTGGCCTACGGGTAGAGAATTTACCAGAGTTTATTCATTAGCATGCCTTTATAACAGGTTGCTTGGATTGAAAGGCTAAGTACAAGGCTGTATTTTTTTGTCTCTCTTCTCTACACCTTTGGTAATATGTGGAATACGTCTGGTCTGGGCTTCCACGATGGTATTTTTAAATAACAAAAAAACTCCCAAACAAGAAGTGTGATGTTATTTTGATACACTATAGAAGCAATTGAAGTTTAGCAATATATTTTTCCACTTATCTTGGAGTTTTTGACCAAGGAGGTGTCCATCTGCCTCAAAGTTGGTATTTTGAGAGCGGCTTGTCTATTTGGGCAGTGGTTTTTGCACCCTTATTAGACACTGAGGTCTTTTCTCCATTTTTTATGCATGAATGTCCGTAGTGCTGGGTAAATACTTGGATGTAATTTAAGAGTATTTATTTTTAAATAACATCCATACCCGGTTTATAGTGCTAATCTTTGCCACCGATCTTTTAGAAAACCATTTTCCTCATTTTACCAGTCACCCTTTCAAAAATTGAATGCCACTGCAGTAGATTTCTTTAGCGACATCACTCCAGATATCAGCTCAAATTTGATCACTTTATGATCACTGTTTCAAGGCAGACCCAACAGTTTACAGTTTATTTAAAATTTTATAAAAATGCTTAAGAAAATCTTCTAAGCATTGAACAATTCAAAATAAGGGAACAAAAAGTTCACAAAAAATGCAAGAAAGTTTAAACGAGATCCGAGCTTTTAAAAGTAGCCAGTGAAGCTTGCAGTAATGACAGATGAGGTCATATTTTTTTCAAGCCAAAATCTGCTAATTGCAGTGTTCTGAATCATTTGGAGCCTCTGTGCTTGAGCAGAGGTTATGCCCATGTAGAGTGAATTGCAGTAGTCAAGTTACGCTAGGACAAGCAATTGGACCAGAATTGCAAAGTGATTGTTGTGGAAGTAAGGTTTAATTATTCTTAACTGCTTTAAAATGTAAAAGGTTTTTTTTTGTTGTTTTTTTTTACCAGAGGTTGGAGATTTGTAGTTTGTAGGAAAGTGTGGAATCTAGCAGGATTCTGAGGACCTCTGAAGACTTTTCAACTTTCAGAGATGTATGGATAGGTTTGTGGGAACAGACTTTGTGCCATTGCGGAATCATAGCAGTTTTACATTAGAACATAAGAATAGCCTTACTGGGTCAGACCAATGGTCCGTAGCCCATTCTCTCGGTGGCCAATCCAGGTCACTAGTACCTGGTCAAAACCCAAAGAGTAGCAATATTCCACGCTACTGATCAAGGGCCAGCAGTGGCTTCCCCCCATGTCTTTCTCAATAACTATGGACTTTTCTCAATAACTATGAACTTTTCCTCCAGGAACTTGTCCAAACCTTTCTTAAAACCAGCTACGCCACATCCTCTGGCAACGCGTTCCAGAGCTTAACTATTCTCTGAGTGAAAAAATAAATTTCCTCCTATTGGTTTTAAAAGTATTTCCCTGTAACTTCATCAAGTGTCCCCTAGTCTTTGTCATTTTTGATAGAGTGAAAAATCGATCCACTTGTACCCGTTCTACTCCACTCAGGATTGTGTAGACTTCAATCCTTTCTCCCCCTCAGCCATCTCTTTTCCAAGCTGAAGAGCCCTAACCGTTTTAGTCTTTCCTCATACGAGAGGAGTTTCATCCCCTTTTCCATCTTGTTTTGGTTGTGTTTAATTTTAGCTTGTCGGAGAGTGTCCAGGAGTAGATTTTTCCTATGGCTTCAGAAACTTTTTGGGAGGGTGCTCCATCATCTGTATAGAGAGATATCAGAAGGAAGATGGTTACCCAGGGTGCTCATGAATATGTTGAAGAGTACAGGCGGTCCTCGAGTTTCAGACGCCCGACTTAAAGTATAAAAGATATCACTATAGAACTCTTTCTTTTCAGATTGTATTATGGGACACAGATTTTAAGCGGCTTTTATCCTCATCCATATCTTATGCATTAGTGATTTCTGTTCCGCCAATACCTTGCGGTTCAAGGCGGATTACATAAAAGTTTTCAGAAATTACATAATAGTTTACAGGAATAGCATAAGAGATGTCGTAAGAGATACATAAGAAATTACCAAAGAGTTGTCGAGCTCTTAAGGTGATAAATGTTTGGGTAATAAGAATTACCAGTGAGTAGTTGAGATCTTAAGGTGGTAAGTGTTGGGTAAATAGAGGCATTTAGCATTAGTTGGGTAGTTGGGGGCATATTAGAGTATATTAAGGGTATAGAGTGGTTTGGGTAGGAACTGGTCATGTTAGATAGGTTTTATATATTTTTTGAAGAGTAGGGTTTTAGTATCTTTCTTGAAGGTTTTGTAGTCTGTGGTCGATGACAACAGAATGATGATTTGTCTGTCCAGTTTAGCTGCTTTGGTGGCTATTAGGTTGTCATATAATTTTCCTCGTTTAACATTTTTGGTTGGTGGGTGTGCGAACAGTGAGTGGGTTCTCCTGTGCCTGGTTGAGGTGGATTGGGTCAGTCAGTTATTCCAGTAGTTTGGGCTTTCTCCGTTAATAGCTTTGAATAGTAGGCAGTGGAATTTGAAGTGTACTCTTGCTTGTATTGGGAGCCAGTGAGAGTCATGGTATACTTCTGTGATGTGGTCATATTTTTTTCAATGAGTAGATGAGTCTTAGGGCTGTATTTTGTATAGTTTGTAATTGTTTTATCATGGTCGCTGTACATGGGAGGTATAGTATGTTGCAGTAGTCTATTAGCCCAAGGATAAGAGATTGTACCAAAAGTAGGAATTGTTTCCTGTCAAAGAATTTTCGGATTTACATTAAATTACATTACTTTAGGGATTTCTATTCCGCCATTACCTTGCAGTTCAAGGCGGATTACAAAAGAATTATCCAAGATAACAAGAACTTACAAAAAAAAAAAAATTGGTCATTTTCAAAAAGAGTGAGAAATGGGTAAGGGTATTTGTTTGGGGTAATTGGCTTTAGTGAGAGGTGGAGTTTGAGACTTGCGGTATTATTTCTTTTTTCAGAGTTTTCTTGAAGAGTATGGTCTTTATTTATTTTCTAAAATTCTTGTAGTCGAGGGATGCCATCAGTAGATTGGCGATTTGTTTTTTTCCGTTTGACCTCCTTAATTGGGGGGTATGAGAATGGGGTGTGAGTTTTCCTATGTCTGGTTGCGGTGTTGTGGATGAGGCGGTTATTCAGGTAGTTTGGACTGTCTCTGTATAAAGTCTTAAATAGTAGGCAGTAGGATTTGTCTTAGATTTCTCATGGTCATGAATGATGCTTTTATTACTTTGTTGATTTGTGGTTGCATGGTACAGCCTCTGTCAATAAATACTCCCAGAAGTTTTAGTGTGGGTTGAATAGGGTATGAGATCGAGTTTATTACTAGATTTGTTAAGGTAGGAGTTTTATTGTTTTCTAGGAGGATGAAGTTTGTTTTGTCAGGGTTAAGTTTTAATTTGTGCTCTGTCATCCATGATGCTACTGTTTCAAGTGTTGTGTGTATAGTGCTTGTCATGGTGGGCTCTGGGTGGTCGAAGGGGAGGAAAATAGTGATGTCAACTGCATAGCTGTATGAGGTTATGCCATGTTTGCCTAGGTAGAATCTGAGGGAGGGTGGGTGATCCCTGGGGGACTCCGCAGGGGTTGAACCATGGTTCTGATTTTTCTTGCTTTGTTTTAACCCTGTAGGTTCTGGATTGTAGGAAGCCTTTGAACCATGAAAGTACCTTGCCTGAGATTCCTATGGAATCTAGAGCTTGTAGGAGAATGTTGTGATCAACCAGGTCGAATGCTGCAGAAAGATCTAGTTGTATGAGCAGGATTTTTTTGACTGTACATTGGTATTGGCTTCACTATAGGAAACAACTCAAGACTTTCTTGTTCTCTAAATTTCTTGGTGCTTAATATTAATGTATCCATCATTTTGAATTATGTTTTGTAAACTAAACTAAACCTTGGGTTTGTATACTGCATCATCTCTACATTCGCAAAGCTCGACAAGGTTAACAAGGATTAAGGTAGAAAGGAACTCCAGTGAAAGGAAAAGAGAAAATTTAGGACAGAGTAACCAGCGAGAGGAAGAGTTACATTTTTGAAAATAACCAGGTTTTCAGATGTTTACGGAAGAGTTGGAGGGAGTTCAGATTTCTAAGAGGGGAGGTAAGATTGTTCCAGAGCTCAGTGATTCTGAAAGGGAGGGAGGAACCTAGTTTTCCTACAAGGGAAACGCCTTTTCGAGAGGGAAAGGAAAGTTTCAGTTTTTGGGTAGATCTAGTTAATCTTTTGTTAACCGCATTGAGCTTTAAGGTAATTGCAGTTTAGAAATAAATTCTTACATTATGTTATGTACAACTCATACTTAAGAACGTGGTCATGGCTTCATTTGATTTCACTGAGCAATATTTCCGGTGGCATAGACTCCTACATGTCTCCTGCAGCAGGTTCAGGAATGATGTCTGGCCACATGAAGAACATTGTGTGGTTGTGCATGCTGTAGGGATATTTGGCTCTTTTGTCAGCTGGGAGCAGAAGCAAACTGCAAGAATCTTAAAATCTGTATAGGAATAATCAAACCATTGTGACATCACTGCTGAGATTGGCTCTTAGGCATTGGTGGAATGAGGCATTATGACATCACAATACGAGCTCTGGAATGTTGCTACTCCTTGGGGTCTTGCCAGGCACTTGTTGGCCACTGTTGGAAACAGGACACTGGGCTTGAGGGACCTTCAGTCTGTCCTGTGTGGCTAGTCTTATGTTCTTATGTGAGTCAAGTATAGGCAGTCCCTGAGTTACAGACACTCGACTTAAGTACAAGACATACGTAAGAACATGGTTGTGGCTTCCTTTGATTTCACTGAGCAGTATTTCCAGTGGCCTAGACTCCTACACTTCTGGCCACAATAAGAACAGTGTGTGGTTGTGCATCTGTACATTAGAGGGAACACTGGACAGTTGGCCCTTTTCTCAGCTGGGAGCAGAGGTAAGCAGCAAGAATCTTAAGTTCTGACTTACTTAGAAAGCTTTGAAAACGTAACTCGTTCTTAACCTGGGGGATGCCTGTACTGGTTAGAGTGGGGACCCTTGAGGTACTCCACAACTTGCTTTCCAGCTTTGGGAAACTGTGTCATTTTTCCAAACACAGTATTCTCTATTTGTTAAGAACTCTTTGAACCAGTCCAGTCAGACCCCGTTCTTAGTTTACTCCTATTTTATTTTTTAGGCTTCTAAAATTTGTATTCAGATACTTCAAATTATGTTTTTTTCCTTCTACTGAGAAGAAGACAGAAATCATTTGAGTCCTTTACTCTGTCTTCCTCTTAAACCTTCCTGGCTTTCTTTCACTATTGGGACTCCATAAATATCCTGTTTCAATAGTATCCTTCAAGGATACTCCACACTGAACCATTCATTCTTGGGTGACTGTCGGCTCTCCCCCCCATCTGAACCCCCCCCCCCCCCACTGAAAACCCATCTGTTCGACACTTAATCTCCTGCATCTTTTCCTCTTCTCCTTCCCTTTCCCTCCCACTCCCCCTCTTATCTCTCCCCTCCCTCTCTCTCTCTCCCCTCCTACCTATCCTCTACCTCTCTCCCTCTCTATCCTCTCCCCTCTCTCCTCTTTTTAAAGTCGCCTTGAGCCTGTATAGGTATGAGCGAAGCGCAAATAGAAGATTAGATTAGATCTTTCTATCTCCTTTTTAAACATTAGGAAAGATATAACTGGAAGAAAAAAAAATATCTGACACAGTAAAATGGGGGGAATACCTCTCTCGGGAGCACATTCCAGGCATCCACCACCCTCTCCGTAAAGTAGAATTTCCTAACATTGCTCTTGAATCTGCCACCCCTCAACCTCAAATTATGTCCTCTGGTACACATATGACTTACTATCTGGGTAAAATACTGTGGGGGTTGGAAGGGGGTGACATGTAAAAATGATGAAAAACAACAGATATTAGTGTCTAACCCATAGTTTTCGGGCTCACTGAGATAAATACTGACACTCCTGATGCCGTTTAAGTCCAAGTTCAGTCCCATAGAGAGGGACATTCCTAGGGGACATGTGGGGGGTGGGGCATGTGGGATATATGGGGGGGGTGACATGCGGGGGGTGGGACATTTGGGGGTGGAGGATGCTACACATGTGCAAGGAAGGATTGGGGTGATATGTCCAAGTTTCCAAGTTTACTTAAGATTTGATGGATCAAACTTCAAAGCGATGTACATAGGAAATTTGCCTAACCTTGGCATATCTTTTCCCCATTTGACCAATTCACCTCGAAATTGGAAAAAGGCTGCTCTAAATCTCAGAGGTCATTGGTCCAAACAACAAAACGAATACTCCTGAAGCTGGCCATTTCGGCCGAAACATGTACATGTCGAGTCATTGAGTTTTGGGGATGAATTAAAGGACACTTACGAAATAGATTGAGTCCAGCAAACTATATAGGACACTAGCTGATTACCCGGCGTTGCCCGGATATTTATTTATCCCAAAATGTCCAACCCCCTACATGTCCCACCCCCCTATGTCCCACATGTCCCACCCCCCAAGTTACCCCCCCCCCCACATGTCCCATATGCCCCACCCCCATGTCCCAACCCCCTACCCTCCACATGTCCCAAAGGAATGTCCCTCTCTATGGGGCTGAACATAGACTTAAACGGCATCGGGAGTGTCGGTATTCATCTCTGCGAGCCCGAAAACTATGGGTTGGACATTAATATCTGTCGCTTTTGATAATTTTAACATATCACCCCCTTCCCACCCCCACAGTATTTTACCCCGTCCCACCTGCACAATATTTTTCCCCAGATAGTAAGTCATATGTGTACCAAGTTTGGTTGAAATCTCTCCATGCGTTTCAGAGTTATGCTGAGTATTCATGTGTGAGCCCGAAAACACTATGGGGTAGATACTAAAATCTGTCATTTTCAATCATTTTTACATATCCCCCCCTTCCCACCCCCACAGTGTTTGTCCTCAGATAGTAAGTAATGTGTATGTCAAGTTTGGTTGAAATCTGTCCATGCATTGAAGAGTTATGCTGGAACATACATACATACACACACACACATATATTCAAATTATAATGTGAAATATTTGACAAAATGAATACAATACAACTAACGCAAAACTTGATTATAAACAACAATTTTAGTTTCACCTCCAGGAGCAAGAACATATAAATTCTTGGGTGAACCCACCCTTGAGCAAGCAACATAGAGTTGTGGGCCGCGAGACCCCCAGAACATAGCACCCCAGGTAGTGAGGGATCTGCATACCAAGTTTCGTTCAAATCGGTCAAGCCGTTTTTGCGTGATCGCGGCACATACACACCTCCGATTTTATATATATAGATTTCCACTCCTTGTTTTGGGTCTTTGAGTTTGTGGATTTGGTTCTCCTGTACTATAAAGTGGTCAAAGCTACAGCCTCAACACCCTGAGGTTGTGGGTTCAAACCCACGCTGTTCCTTGTGACCCTGGGCAAGTCACTTCATTCCCCCCCATTGCCCCAAGTACATTAGATAGATTTTGGGACAGACAGGGAAAAGTGCTTGAGTATCTGAATTAACACATGTAAACCATTCTGAGCTCCCCTGGGAGAACAGTATAGGAAACTGAATAAATAAATACCGGTACTTACCCATTGTTCTATGTAAAACTAAGATGGATTTTAATTGATTGTAAACCATGAAAGCTTTTTTTTAGCGCAGGCCAGCGCACTAAATGCTCCTGACCTTCATAAAGTTTCTATGAGCATCAGGAGCAGCGCAGAGCATTCAGCACACCGGCCTGCGCTAAAAACCGCTTCCGCGGTTTTGTAAAAGTCGGGGAGGGGTGTATATGTGTACAGGGCAGTATATAAAGTACAGGGGGGTCATAGTGGACATTCCAATTCTTTTTATGGCCACGTTCCCTCTTCCTCACTCTCACAACTCAGTGTCTGAAAATAAAGAACTACCAAGGGTTCATTTTTTTTTTTTTAAACATGTCATAAATTTGTCTGTGAGCCTCATGCAACCATTTGAACACATTTTGTTCAACTACGGTAATGGACTTGTTCTAGTTTCAGATAAATCATGCAATAATCTTTTGCTTTGCAGCTGATGGCTACTGACTGAAGCCAAGGTTTATTAATTAGAAATATCAAATGCAAGATGAACACTGAGACCCGATTCACCGGGCACTCACTTACCAGTAGCATGCAGATTTTTTTTTTTTTTTTTTTAAATAACTCCGAAACAAAGAATGGCACGCCAACAGCGAATGGATTATTGTGCCTTTGTGCAGTAGGCGTTGCATACTGTGGCATTATCTAACTAGAGTATGCTCGATTCTAAATTATAGACTATATGACAAAACAATGTTTTTGCCTGTAGTAATACGGGGCTTGATTCTGCTAAATTCCAAACGCACATGAACTGAGGATGTTTAAGGGTTAAAGGGGCCATTTGCCAGCATATGACCTGAATTTGTAGAAGCAGGAGCCAGGCCTGTTTGTAGGCCTGTCATGAGGGCAGATAACAACGTGGAATAAGGTGCACCATCCAACTTCTGAATGCAGCAGTATTCAAATTTTTATCAAACAGAGGAGTAGACAGGCATGCCACGCTGATAAAATAAAGACTAGATTACTGTAATGCTCTCTACACTGGTCTGACTTCAAAACATAGCAACATAGTAAATGACAGCAGATAAAGACATCAACGATCCATCCATTCTGCCCATTAGTTACGTGCATTATAGATTCATGATTAAATAAAATTGCCTTTCCTCTTTCATATTTCTGGGCCGTAGACTGTAGAGTCTACTCAATACTATCCTTAGGTTCCAACTACTGGAGTTGCCGTCAAAACTAACTCTAGCCCATCCAACCATTTCGTCGTTTGCAGATACATGCCGTAAAGTCTGCCCAGCAGCATCATCGTGTTCCAAGTTACGGGAATTCCCATCAATGTCCTCCCTAGCCCATCCTATACCGAATTGCCATGTTCAGGACACAGACTGTGCAAGTCTTCCCAGTATCAGCCTTGGTTCTTCAATATATATGATGAGAGGCTAGAGAAACTGGGCCTCTTCTCTCTTGAGAAGAGGAAACTGAGAGGGGACATGATCAAAACATTCAAGATAATGAAGGGAATAGACTTAGTAGATAAAGACAGGTTGTTCACCCTCTCCAAGGTAGGGAGAATGAGAAGGCACTCCTTAAAGTTAAAAGGGGACAGATTCCGTACGAATGTAAGGAAGTTCTTCTTCACCCAGAGAGTGGTGCAAAACTGGAACGCTCTTCTGGAGGCTGTTATAGGGGAAAACACCCTCCAGGGATTCAAGACAAGGTTAGACAAGTTCCTGCTGGACCAGAACATACACAGGTATGGCTAGACTCAAATAGGGCACTGGTCTTTGACCTAAGGGCCGCCGCGTGAGTGGACTGCTGGGCACGACGGACCACTGGTCTGACCCATCAGCGGCAAATCTTATGTTCTTTTATTCTGTGTTTATCCCACACTTTTTAAAAATTCTGTCACCATTTTCCTTTCCACCACTTCCCTCAAGGAAGCATTCCAGAAATGCACCACCCTCTAACATTTTTTCTTAAATCTACCTCCCCACAACCTCAAATTATGCCCTCTAGTTTTACCATTTTCGCTTCTCTGGAAAAGATTTGGTTCCATATTAATACCTTTCAAGCATTTAAACGTCTGTATCATATCTCCTCTATCCCTCCGCTCCTCCGGAGTATACATATTCAGGTCTTCCAGTCTCTCATGCTTCTTTTGGTGCAGAACCCCTACCATTTTCGTTGCCTTCCTCTGGACCGCTTCAAGACTTCTTATATCCTTCGCCAGATAAGGCCTTCAAAACTAAACACGATTCTTCAAGTGTGGCCTTACCAATGACCTGTACAGAGGCCGTAACACCTCCCTTCTTCTGCTGGTTATTCCTCTTCCTATACCGCCTAACATCCTTCTGGCTGCAGCCACCACCTTATCACACTATTTCATCGCCTTCAGATCCTCAGACACCAGCCTCAGATTCTCCATCACATATGGTGCCCCTGACAATGGGTCTGCACCAGCTCTAATTGATTTAGAATACTGCAGTAAGACTAATGGAAAGTTGTAAGCAACGTGATCACATTACACCATTTTTGCAAAAACATCACTGGCTGCCAGAGAAATACTAGGCTACTTTTAAAACTCCATGGGCCAGCTTCTCAAAGCTCAACGTGCATTTAACAAAGGACGCTAAACCTGTCCTAGCCAGTTTAGCGTCGAAGTATTTTACCGGTCGATTCTCAAAATGGCTCACCGTGGCTTCCTAGCAGCCTCCGACAGTACTATGCAAATGTAGTACAATGAGGTCATTAATATTAAAGCTAGCACTCCAGGTGATTCTCTAAACTTTTTGCCCATTTTTTATGGGCAAAATTTTCTGGCAGGGACTGAGCTGTTGTAGCCTTACTTTCCTGTCCCATGTGAGAAAAAAATGGCAGGAGGGAAGTTCATTCCCTTCTACCAATGGAAACCCCCCCCCCCCTCAGCAATCCCTTATCCTCCCCATTCCCCTCTCCCCAAATGCAGGATGGATGCCCACTCCCTCCTGCCATGGCGACTCCCCACCTCGCTTGAAAGAAAATTGTCAAGAAGGATGCCCATTCTCCCCTGCCATGTTATTCCCTCCCCCATGCATGAGAGAAAATTGGCAGGAGGGAAGTTCATTCCTTCTGCCAACGGGACGCCCACCTGTATCGCCTTAGAGCTCCCAGCCATCCCTTATCCTCCCCATTCCCCTCCCCCCAAATGCATGAGGGATGCCCACTCCCTCTCTCTCTCCCTCCCTCCTTCTGTTCCTCCCTTCCGCCCCCAACCCCCCCAAACCTTCTCCCTATATCTTTTCTGTTGGACACGGGAGGGAAGCACGGTCCCTCCATCTTCATGACTCGTCGATCCAAAATGGCGGGCCTTTCCTCCTCGGTGCATCATGTGATGCACGGGGAGGGAACTAAGATATCTGAGCCAATCAGGGCCTTAGGCACCTCCCCATGTATCACCTGGGATACAGAGGGAAGAGCCTTCATTTTTCTCCGTTTCTCTTCGCACGATTGGCATTTCCTTTCATTGCTGGTGTGTTCTGTTTTTGCATGAATGACAATGCATGCACAGAGCTTGTTCTTGGGCAGCAAAAAAATAATCTCTCCGTCTCCTTCCTTAATATACTGATTTGTTTTAGTCAGCACCTACTCAAGGAAGAATAGTTGTCTCCTGAAACTGAACTTGTATCGTCCACACACGGATACAAGACTCTGCCTGATATAGTCAAGAGGCCAAGCCAAGTTTTGGATGACAGACGTGGATAGAGATCATGGTCTCTATAGAAACGAAAAAAATATTTAAATAAAATGGAAACTTCATGCACTTGATATCTATTTATTAAAGGCTAAAATTTTCAGCCACACACAATTTTATTAGCACTTCATCTTTGGAGTTATACTGGCGGATGGTATCATGGAGAATAACTATCTTAAAATCTGTAATATGTGGCATTCATTAGCTGGAAGAGAAATGGTTCAAAGCGGAGTTGATAACTATGTTCAAAGAAGAGCCAAAGGAAGTCTGAAAGTGTTTCCCGTAAAGTGGTAATTCACACAGTAATTCCTTTTCATTTTAGAATTGATTGCCTGCATCCTAGCCTTTCGACGACATCCATTTCTCAGTCCAGTTGGCCTCGTTGTTACCTTTGAAGGATAGCGGTAAGCACCTATCAGGCCAAAATTGACGAGGCTGGAGTCCAGCTATAAGGTGTGCTTCACACGGAACAATCATCTTTGGTTTTAATCCTGCTACAGAGAAAGTTTCTCTCCTGACTTACATTTTGCAGGACGGAATGAATTTACACCAATGTTTTGTAAGTGAAACGTGACTGATCTATTTTCCACTTCAGGATAAGTGCATCCTGCCAGCCATAAACATTTCTAATTGGTTAATGACATTTTAGAAAGCTTTAAGTTAACATTTTCATATCCCAAAGCTTTTTAGGCTCATTGGATTGCGACGAAGGATCATAAGTAATTTTGGATCAAATTATCTTAAGTGGTTGTTTAGTGTCTAGGGTTGATTCATGGGGCCTCTGGCTCTTTTTTTGGTGACTAATCTCAGGAATCTATTGTCACTGCGATAAGATCATTTGGGCTGCAGAGAACAAAGTAGTTCAGTTCATGCAGTTTTCATATTTTTAAAAAAACCTCCCCCTTGATGTTTAAATATCACATAAGAACAGCCTTACTGGGTCTGGCCAATGGTCCATCAAGCCCAGTAACCCATACTCATGGTAGCCAATCCAGATCACTAATACCTGGCAAAAACCCAAAGAGTAGCAAGATTCCGGAATCCCCAGAGTAGCAACATTCCATGCTACCGATCCAGGGCAAGCAGTGGTTTCCTCCATGTATGTCTCAATAACATGGACTTTTCCTCCAGGAACCTGTCCAAACCTTTCTTAAAACCAGCTACGCTATCCGCTCTTATCACAACCTCTGGCAATGCGTTCCAAAGTTAACTATTCTCTGAGTGAAAAAATATTTCCTCCAATTGGTTTTAAAAGTATTTCCATGTAACTTCATCGAATGTCCCCTAGTCTACTTTGACTTCAAACACTGAGTGCAGCTTTTAAATTTATGCCCAGATATTCAGCGTCTGGCAATACCCGATGCCAGCAAAAAAAAAGGAGAAGAACAAAAATCTCACAAGTCAGAACAGCAAAACATGCACAGAAGAAGTAAGTCCAGTGGTGTAGCGAGAGGAAGTGGCGCCCGGGGGTGGTGGCGCCCTTCCACCACCCTCTTCTCAACCCCACACCTTCCCGACCCGCCCTGCCCTGCGTCCCCTTCCCGTCCCCCATATCTTTTAAATTTTCCAAGTGAGAGTACCAGCATGAACTTGCTGCCCGCATTGTGTCGGCTATCCCTCTGACATCACTTCCTTGGTGCGGGGCCTGGAAGTGATGTCAGAGAGGCGAGACTGACATGGGAAGTAAGTTTGTAAAGCTGATGAACCAGGAAAAAATTAAAGAGGTACGAGGGAAAGGGTGCATACTTGCGGCAGGGGGGTTAGGAAGGAGAGAGGGCGGAGATGAGGAAGGGTGAATCCAAAACAAAAAAAGTGGAACAATAGTTTCTGGATGTCACAGGAATCGTTAAATAAATGAAATTTCTTGAAGTCCAAATGAATGTAGAACTAGAAAAAATTTGCTCATGTGAATATCAGCATGTAACATATAAATAGAAACATATATCGGACCCAACACTGTTCAGCTGCTTTTGCCGTCGTCAGGGAGTCCTTAAAAAGAAACTGAAAATACAGAAACCAATGTAAACCAATATAGATTGACCAGTGATATAAGGTGAATATTCAAAAAAAGAGCGAAATGCTAAATACTTTATGTGCTGAAGGTTGGAAGAAATGTTTAATAATGTATACGATCTATGTAAATATGAATAAAATTCTGGTCTCCTTATCTCAAGAAAGATATAGTGGCGCTAGAAAAGGTTCAAAGAAGAGCGACCAAGATGATAAAGGGGATTGAACTCCTCTCGTATGAGGAAAGACTACAACGGTTAGGGCTCTTTAGCTTGGAAAAGAGACTGTTGAGGGGAGATATGATTGAAGACTACAAAATCCTGAGTGGAGTAGAACAGGTACAAGTGGATTGATTTTTCACTCCGTCAAAAATTACAAAGATTAGGGGACACTCGATGAAGTTACAGGGAAATACTTTTAAAACCAATAGGAGGAAAAAAAAAATTCACTCAGAGAACGCGTTGCCAAAGGATGTGGTAAGAACAGATAGCGTAGCTGGTTTTAAGAAAGGTTTGGACAAGTTCCTGGAGGAAAAGTCCATAGTCTGTTATTGAGAAAGACACAGGGGAAGCCACTGCTTGCCCTGGATTGGTAGCATGGAATATTGCTACTCCTAGGGTTTTGGCCAGGTACTAGGCCATGAGAACGGGCTACTGGGCTTGATTGACCATTGGTCTGACCCAGTAAGGCTATTCTTATGAAGTGGAAAAATGAGAAATGATGAGTAACTTTACCGGTAAGAAATGATTGAAATCTGAGAGATGTGTAAACAAAAAGATAAAATGAGATGAAAGAATAAGGAACACGAAAAAACATGGTAATGAAGGTGAGGGTGACTAGATTCAAACTAAAAGGTACTAGGGACCTGGATTGGCCACCTTGAGAACGGGCTACTGGGATAGATGGACCGCTGGTCTGACCCAGTATGGCTGTTCTTATCCTCTTACCTGTGCCAAGTCTAGGACAATGAAGCCATTGTGACATCACTGCTGAGGTTGGCTCTGAGGCATTGGTGGAATGATGAATTATGACATCACAATCTCAGCTCTGGAATGTTGCTCTCATTGGGTTTTAGCCAGGTACTAGGGACCTGGATAGGCTACTTTAAGAATGGGCTACTGGGCTTGATAGACCATTGGTATGACCCAGTAAGGCTATTCTTATGTTCTTGTTCAATGTCTTCCATATGAACCCCTTACCTATCATTGGGTAATCATGCTGAAAAAGATGACTTGTAACACAGGAATTGGAATGAACCCAAATAATATTGAAACTGAGCATGTCAAAAATGTCATACCTAAGATGGTTGTCATACGGTGCCTGAAATTCCATATGGATCTTGAAGTATAATATAACACAACCAACAATGTTCCGAATCTCACCTACTTTACCAACTACTCCTTAGCAAATTAGAAAATGTTCAATCTATTCCTAATATCTTTTCTATATGTACTTCTTAAGATCATAGCAATTCTTATGTAATCCGCCTTGAACCACAATAATAATAATAATAATTTTATTCTTATATACCGCCAAAGCCATATAAGTTCGAGGCGGTTTACAGCAAGAGGCGCTGGACAATCAACGAAGAGGTTACAATCAAAGTCAGCAATACAATCTTAACATAATAAAGAATATGAAAGCGAAAAGGTTCATAGGGTTACAGGACGGAATAAGAAGTGCTGAGTAGATTCTTAGTTAACAAATCGATTGAACAGACTTGTTTTTAATAGTTTTCTAAAATTGAAGTAGGATGAAGAGCGTGCGAAAACGTTACTAAGCCGGTCGTTCCATTTGGCTGCCTGGAAGGCAAGAGTACGGTTCATAGACAAAACCGCCGAAGACAAAGGCGCGCGCCGACAACTGAGCGCAAGACGGAAGCGCGCGCCGAAGAAAAATAATGTTTATAGGGGCTCCGACGGGGGGTTTTGTTGAGGAACCCCCCCCACTTTACTTAATACAGATCGCGGCGGCGTTGTGGGGGTTTTCCCTGTTTTTTAGGGAAAAAGTGAAGTTTTCAGTAAAATGTGGGGGGTTACAACCCCCCAAGCCCCCCCAACGCTCCCACAACGCGGCGCGATCTGTATAAAGTAAAGTGGGGGGGGTTCTCCACCCACACACCCCGTCGGAGCCCTTTAAAACAGTCATTTTCTTTTGCGCGCGGCTCCGTGTTGCGCTCAGTTGTCTGCACGCGCCTTTGTCCCGGCGCGCTTTTGACCTGACACCCAAGAGTTCTGTCCAAGAGTCTTTTGTAGCGGCAGGCTTTTATTGTCAGATAGGTGAACAGATGAATTCTTCACGTGGGCCTAAGATAACTAGCCAGGTTGAAGTGGGAAACCAGGTAAGTGGGGGCCAGACCAAACATTGATTTATAACATAGACAAGTGAACTTAAACAGGATGTGACGTCACCCACATGTGAGAATATCTGCCTGCTATCCCTGGATAACACATGTTACGGTAAGTAACTGTGCTTTTTGGGAACATGTTACTCCCTCTTATCAAAAGCTCCATTGGCTGGCATTTGAATCTAGAGTTCTGTTTAAGTTTTCATATTTCTGTTATAAAACAACATTTGGTATGCTACCAAGTTACCTTAACCCTTACTTTAATTTGAGTTATACTAATAAGAGTTCTCGAAGAATACATTTGTTTGCATATCCCTCAGTAAAATTTTGCCAGTATAAAAGGTTCTGTGAAATGTATTCGGACATCGACTAGCCCGCCTACTTCGTAGGGCTTTAAACTAGGTAAGTTGGGGGCTCAAAGATCTTCCGTATGAAGTAAGGCTGAATAAATTGCAGCTGTACTCACTTGAAGAACGAAGAGAGAGAGGGGACATGGTCGAGACATTTAAATATATCACGGGTCGTATCGAGGTGGAAGAGGATATCTTCCGTCTTATGGGACCTTCATCCACCAGAGGGCATCCGCCGAAAATCAGGGGAGGGAAATTTCATGGTGACTCCAGAAAGTATTTCTTCACCGAGAGGGTGGTCGATCATTGGAACGAACTCCCACGGCAGGTGATTGAGGCCAACAGCGTGGCAGATTTCAAAAATAAATGGGATATTCATGTGGGATCTCTAATGAGGTAAGGGCAGGGGGTGGTGAGCAAAATCAAGGAGAAGGGTCACTAGAGTGGGCAGACTTGATGGGCTTTGGCCCTTTTCTGCCGTCATTTTTCTATGTTTCTATGTTTCCTTTCAGGCTAAATTAAATATTTGGCTTGCCAAGTTTGTGTTAGAAGCCTCTTCTTATCTTGATTTTAGAAACAGATAAAAACTCAATTATTTAATAGGCTACGGTCTTTAAAACATTTTTCCAATTTTATCTTTTATTCTTTGTAAAATTCTCCACACTCTTTTACATCGCATGTATTTTACATTGTATGTATTTCTTTCCACTGTAAGCCTTTCAATTTGTTGATTTTTTTCTAAATAACATGCACTGTTTGTATTATGTTCAATTGTTGTAAACCGCCTAGAACTTTCGGGTATGGCGGTATATAAAAATAAATTTATTATTATTATTATTTGCGCCTCTAGGGGCAGCCAATGGTAAAGGCAGAATAGAAATCACTAATATAATGTAATGTAAGTGAGTGATCGGCAATTAAAACAGTTTTGAATGTGAACGGAGTAGAAAAAGAACACCGAAATGAGTGTGATCATGAAAATGGATACCTGAATTGTTTAAAAGTAAGATGTCAAACTATTTACTGCCTAGGTCTCTGCGTTCTGAGAACGCAGCGTTATTAACAACAAATGCTAATCCAAAATATGCTGAGGCCAGTAAAATGGCCTTTTGCTGTGCGGGGGTCAAACTGTGGAACGCACTTGTCGGTCAATTATGAAAAATGTTATGACAGGGGTAATTTCAGAAAACTAGTAAAAACGCAGTTATTTGTTAACTAGTGTTTAAGCCCGTTAGATTAACGGGTGCTAAAATAGATATGTAGACTTAACAGATCACAAAATTTAATGAAAACTTACCATGTGAGCTGTCTGTCTTTTTTTCTTTCTCTCTCTCCTTGGCCACTGTCTGAATGTCTTTTTTTCTTTTTCTCTCTCTCCTTGGCTGCTGTCTGTGTCTGTCTTTTTTTCTTTGTCTCTCTCTCCTTGGTCGCTGTCTATCTATATCTTGTCCTCCTGTCTGTCATTCTTTCTGTTTGTCTCTCTCCCTGGCACCCTGTCTAACTGTCTTTCTTTTTTGCTTTCAGTGTCTGTCTCTCTCCCTGGCCCCGTCTGCCTGTCTTTCTTGCTTTCTGACTCTCTCTCTGTCCGCTATCTTTCTGTGTGCATCTGTCTTTTGTTCTTGTGCGCTGCCTGCCTGTCTTTCTGTCTCTCTTTGTGGCCCCCCTGCCTGCCTGCCTGTCTCTCTCTGTGGCGCCATGCCTGCCTGTCTTTCTTTTTGTCTCTCTCCATGGCCTCCTTCTGTCTCCCTCCACCAGAGCAAACCAATATTGCTGCCTACCCCCAGCACACACCTCCCCCTAAAGTATAGCAAGTTTGCTCCCTGGCCCCCTTTCCCCCCCCCCCCACTTCCCTGTGCTGCAGCAGCACCCCTTGTCTGCTCCCCCTGTACTGCAGTAGCCCTTTTCCCTTCCTTTTCCCTACCCTTGTCCAGCAGCACCCCTTCCCTGCTCCCCCTGTCTTGAAGTAGGCCAGCCATCAGTAGCATTTCTCATCCTCCCCTCTTTCCTCCCGGGTCTCACACAGCGATCGGCAGCAGTAGGTTGCTGCTTCTGCTTGCTTTGGTCCTTCGTCGCTGCCGGTTCCCACCTACTTTCTTTTTGCGTGAAGGAAGGAGCAGGACTCGGCAGCAAAGAAGGCCCTAGGCTGGAAGCGATGTTGGCAAATCAAACCAATACAGACTCCACCCACATGTGCCGCACACCCGCATGCACCACAAATGGAACACAGCACGGAGGCACAAATCACGGCGGCAGGGATCACGCCATTTCAACTACGCATGCGCAGGTAAGGGTTTTATTATATTAGATGCATTTTTCTAGGAACTGATCTTTGCGATTGTTCTTTTGATGGGCACTTCACGTGATTTTCCGATGATTATATGTTAGTGTTTGTTTGAATTTGTCTTATTTGAATTATATATGCAACAATATGTAAACCGTTTAGGTTTAAACGGTATATAGATTTTTAAAATAAATAAATAAATAAAATAGATGGACGCATGAGCTCGCAAAAAAGTTTCTTCCAGCTCTTCCTTGCGCGGACAGCATGCGCACACCATCTATATGCAAAGAAAATTGTCTGCACAAGCGTCAGGATTGCTCTACAGCGATCCGTGCAGTTGCTGTGGGGGCGGGCCTCCGATCGCAGCCATTTGCATGAGGAGGCTTGGTGGATCGGTCGCACGGGTAAGACTCGGCCACGGATCGGACAGGTAAGGGGGCTTTAGTGAATCTAGCCCTTATCAAAGCGGGATCGGTGTGAAGAATCAAATACTGATACGCGGTGGGTGAGACAAAGTCTCCATTAATAATAATAATAATAATAACTTTATTTTTCTATACCGCCTTAATCTTGCGACTTCTAGGCGGTTCGCAGAGAAGAATAGCTGTACAGTCAGCGAATTACAACGTACAGATAGAGAAGAGGTCACAGAGCGATCAGAGATTACAATGGGGCATATTGGCAAGAAGAATGATATACATAGATAACCGTATTTTCACTCATATACCACGCACCTGTGTAAAACGCGCACATGGGTATAGCGCGCGGGAAACTGTAATTTATGTAAATAAATTTTTATATACCGCGCACACCCGTATACCGTCCATGCTGCCCCGACTCTCCCGTTGCCGCCCGACTCTCCTTTTGCCCGCCCCGACTCTCCTCTGGCCACCTCGACTCTCCTCTCCCCCTTGAAGTCCTGTCCCCACCCTGAAAGCCTGATGCCCCCCCCCCCCGATGTCTGATTCACCCCCCCCCCCGCAGGACCGCTCGCACCTCCACCCTGAACGCTCGCACCCCCACCCTGAAGGACCGCTCGCACCCCCACAGCCTCCCGACCCCCCCCCATCATGTAGAAGCTCCTACCGGTGTCCTGCTGCTTCCTCTTGGGGGTCCCGGCCCTTCTGTGAGCCCTGCGTCTGCGCTGCTTCCTCTTCCGGCGGTCCTGCCCTTTCTCTGACGTCAGTTGTGATACGTAGTTATCCACCAAATTTGTTATTTGGCTCATTCTGTTTTTTCATTAGGTGGCAGTGCGAGTGCGAGCGGTCCTTCGGGGTGGGGATGCGGGTGCGGGTGGGAGTGCGTGTGAGCGGTCCTTCGGGGTGAGGGTGCGAGCAGTCCTACGGGGGGGGGGGTGAATCGGACGTCGGGGGGGAACTATGTAAAAAAAAAGTTGTAAAACGCGCTCACGCATATAATGCACAAGGTTATGCACGGTTTGTAAAAATCGTGTATAACGCGCGCGTTATATGCGTGAAAATACGGTACAATATAATTTTAACATATTACATTGAAATGGTTGGAAAGCCAGTGAATAACAGAATACAAATGGTGAAGAACACATTGAAGAAAACTATATGGAGTGATTGGCTCTCTTTAAAGTGAGATAACCCATAGAGTTATTGTGGATTTGATTTGCCTTACCTGATATTGTACAATGGTGTCAGACATTTACCACACTCTAAAATATGTTAGTGCCACCTAATGAAAAAACAGGATGAGCCAAATAACAAATTTGGTGAATAACTACTTATCACAACTGTGGTTTGCCATACAATCTAATTTAAAAATGAGCTAGACAACAGTGTGCAACCCAAATTAAAGCCTTAAAAGCCGGGCAGGGAGATTTCAAAGCTCTGGAAAAGGGAGAAAACAGCACCGACACTGGAATGGAGACCACGATCCATTGAGCATGGGGTAAAGAAGCAAAAAGAGAGTTTTGTACAACACAAGTCTGTTTGAGGGGGTGCATGAAAGAGTTATCTGAGTATTTTCTTAGCCAGTTTTGTCTTGAAAAAGTTGACGGCAAGAACCTATTTCCTGACCACTGCAAGAAAGAGCAGATTGAAAGAATGAAGGCGCTCTTACGAAAGGAACATTGCAATGCAGTTTAAATGTTCATTTGTACCATTTCTCAGGCTGTCATGAAAGAGCTACTGTTGATCTGTCAAAAATACAACTTCTGCGACATTAAGGTCATAGCGTGTGAAATCAGTAAACAGCATGGCACAAAGATCCTAAGGCACCATGAGATGGGCAAAGTAGAGCTCCGAACCATGAGGAGAGGGGGGAACATGGCATTGGCGGGAAGATCAAAAGCAATGAGGACGAAAAGTGTGTCCCGGTATTCCGTATGTGTTGGGAGGTTATTTCCATAAAGTTAGCCATTATGATTCAGTTGGCAGGTCTGGAACGCATTGCCAGAGGTTGTGGTAAGAGCGGATAGCGTAGCTGGTTTTAAGAAAAGGTTTGGACAAGTTCCTGGAGGAAAAGTCCATAGTCTGTTATTGAGAAAGACATGGGGGAAGAGCCACTGCTTGCCCTGGATCGGTAGCATGGAATATTCCTACTCTTTGGGTTTTGGCCAGGTACTAGTGACCTGGATTGGCTACCATGAAAAAGAGCTACTGGGCTTGATGGACCATTGGTCTGACCCAGTAAGGCTATTCTTATGTTCTTATGTGAGCCAAGTATAGGACAATCAAGCCATTGTAAGATCACTGATGAGGTTGGCTCTGAGGCATTATGACATCACAATCTCAGTTCTGGAATGTTGCTCTCATTGGGGTTCCGGAATCTTGCTATTCTTTGAGATGCTGGAATATTGCTACTCTTTGGGTTTTGGCCAGGGACTAGGGACCTGGTTTGGCCACTGTGAGGACGAGCTACTGGGCTTGATGGACCATTGGTCTGACCCAGTAAGGCTCTTCTTATGTTCTTATGTTCAAGGACTCCTGAGATACTTCATACACAAAATGTATCTTTGGTAATTTTATTTATTTATTTAAAAGCTTTACAAATGGCAACATACATAAAATAAGATTAAAATACATACAAACCCCCCTCCCCCCAAAAAATTGATACACACAACAAACATTTCAAATCAGTCAGTGAAAACAATTAATTCACAGCGCACCATTATATAGCAATCCAAAAACCGGAATAAACCAGAATCATCATTCCTTGCGATGCTTCTACAAAAAGTGTAGTCTTGAACATTTTCTTGAACTTCTGAATATCCCGAAGAACGCTTGAGGGTCGCCTATAACTGACACTACAAGATTTTGGTGCAATATTGATGCTTGCTTTCTCATCACAAGACTCGACTCCTCTCCGCTGCCCCCAAATGACACCACAAACTTACGATCCCTTAAGCCTAAAATAATTACAGAAAGCAGTTGATATTGTTTTAATAAAGCCCAAACACTTTAATATCAATCTATTCTAGTTTCCTAATGGAAAAAAATCATAATAAACAATGTGCGTAATTTAATTTGGCCTACTGGAAACGGTTACTACTGCTTAGGAAAAACTATATCAAGTCAATGGATAATCAGTTCAGTGTTGCAAGCACCACATAATGCTAAGTATACTGAATTATTCCATGACTTAAGTACTCATCCATCCTGCCACAGTGATAAAAAATGATCTGTCATTGTACAAATGAGAAGAGTACTGACATCAACCTTATTTTTTGTTGTTAGGAAATTCTTCTTTACAAAGAAGGTGGTTGATGCGTAGAATGCGTTCCTGAGGGAGTTGGTGGAGAAGAAAACCGTGACAGAGTTCAAACAAGCGTGGGATGAACACAGAGAATCTCTAAACAGAAAATAATGGGTATACATTGAAGGAACTAAGGCCGTACATGAAGAAGGACACAATACTACTCGAAAGGGTCCAGAGAAGAGCGACTAAGATGGTTAAGGGGTTGGAAGAGCTGCCGTACAGTGAAAGATTAGAGAAACTGGGCCTCTTCTCCTTCGAACAGAGGAGATTGAGAGGGGACATGATCGAAACATTCAAGGTATTGAAGGGAATAGACTTAGTAAATAAGGACAGGTTGTTCACCCTCTCCAAGGTAGGGAGAACGAGAGGGCACTCTCTGAAGTTAAAAGGGGATAGATTCCGTACAAACATAAAGAAGTTCTTCTTCACCCAGAGAGTGGAAGAAAACTGGAACGCCCTTCCGGAGGTTCCTGCTGAACCAGAACGTACACAGGTAGGGCTAGTCTCAGTTAGGGCGCTGGTCTTTGACCAATGGGCCACCGCATGAGCGGATTGCTGGGCACGATGGACCACTGGTCTGACCCAGCAGTGGCATCTCTTATGTTCTTATGTTCAGTACTCGGCAGGATTGCACGGCCTGTGTCCCATATGGACATTCAGTTGAGGACGGGCTGGGGAGAGTTTTGATGGCTAGGATGGTTAAGATGGGTTGGAGTGAGCTTTGATGGAGACTTCAGTAGATGAGACCTAAGCACACCACTGGGCAGGCCTCTGGGTTTCTGGCCCAGAAATATCTAAGAAAAAGGACCATTTAAACTAAATTAATTAATTTATGGTTGGGCAGACTTGATGGATCACTCGGCTCTTTATCTACCGTCATTTACTAAGTTACTATGAACTAGTCCAGTTAAATTGATCCTCTTCATCACACCACTCCACGCTTTATTTTCAACTTGCACCATAATCATTATCATTTCACGTTGCCAACTAGAAGTCGGTCCCAAAGGCCTGACGAATTTAACGGGATCGACTTATGTTTGTGCATGGATATGTGATTTTCCAGAGTCACCGCACCCGCACATTGTGATGTTATGCCTTCCATATCCTGCCACTCAGTACAGACTGAACTATTTGTCGCTGAGCAGGGAAGGATGATGGTCGTCGTCAAACTCAAGGCTGCAAATAGAGCTGACGATGCTGCCATTCAGGAGACCTCAGGTCAAATGTCAAACTCAGCTTCTATTCCTTGGGTCAATTAAGACCGAGAGAGCTGTAGAAGTCCCATTCACAGCCCTTCAGAAAAACTAACTAAACTAAACCTTAAGTTTATATACCGCATCCTCTCCATAAAGTTAGAGCTCGGCACGGTTTACAGGTACTTTAATAAATGAGGGAAGAACATAATAAGAATTAGTGGTTATAAAGGGGGTGGCGAGCTTTACATTTTTGAGAAAAGCCAGGTTTTCAGATGCTTTCGGAATAATTGGAAGGAGCCCAGATTCCGCAGCAGGGCAGGAAGGTTATTCCAAAGCTCAGTGATTTTGAAGAGAACAGATTTCCCTAATTTTCCCGCATAGATGATGCCTTTTAACAAGGGGAAAGATAGTTTCAGTTTTTGGGTGGATCTGGTAATGTCAGGTCTCGAAGAATTCCAAGATAGTGGAATTAGGGGAGGAAGAATGCCATGCAGGATCTTGAATGTTAGGCAGGCACATTTAAAATGAACCCTAGAAATTACTGGAAGTCAGTGAAGTTTTCACAGAAGCAGGGAAACTTGATTGAATTTACTTTCTGTGATGATCAACCTAGCCGCAGTGTTCTGGATCCGCTGAAGTCTTTGAAGACTTTTCTTGGTTAGACTTAGATAGATGGAGTTACAGTAGTCCAGCCTGGAAAGAATGATTGATTGTACAAGGACAGCAAAATGTTGTTGGCGGAAGCAGGATCTCACTTTTCATTGTAGTGATTTGCCAAACCGAGTGTACAGGAACTACAGTAGTGACTTGGAAACGTGAATCTTCAGTTGCACTATAGGATAACTGCTGTTGAATGTTCCCTTGGGGGCTGACCTCCCACCTTCCAGTATTCCTAGACAAATATCTCATTCCTCACACCCCTTCTAGGGTCCTTAGATCTACAAATCAAAACTTATTGACAGTACCCTCAACTAATAGGTCAAAAAAACCCGTAAAGTTTGACCTGCAATAAGCCAAGATCTGGTGCCAGACTATCGTTGTCTAAAGCATTTAGGGAAAGAGTTTGAAACGACTCCTTTATTCATCTTAATGAGGGTCCTTTGATTAAGGTGTGCTAAATGCTAAGGCATTCATTATATCCTATGGGCATCTTAGCATTTAGCACGCACCTTAATAAAAGGACCTCAACAGGAATGTAGCCACAAAAGGGTCTGGGTCGGCAAGAGCCCACTCATTTTGGATTCAAGCCCACCCAGAATCGATGCACATCTTAGGTGTATCTGGCTGGGATTCTCAAGCCCCGCCAGTTGAAAATGTCCTCTGTTCTAAGACCTGGGCATCCTGAACATGAGGGGGGAGGGGAGGCAGCTGGTTTGGGGGAGGGAAGATGAAAATGCAATTTCGAATTTACCAGTGTTCAGACAGCCCAGGTGGTCCCAATGAATGGTGTTTTTAGCTGGCAGGGCTTGGGGATCCCAGAGGCGTAGTAACGGGGGTGAGGGGGGTCTGCCCCGGGCGCCATGTTGGTGGGGGCGCAAGCACCGCTCCTCTCTGCCCCACCTCTTCCCATTTCTCCCCTTCCCTTCCCCCATACCTCTCGTTGAAGTTACTGTTCGTGGTGGTCAACAGCGTGCTCTTCACGACCCTGTCAGTTCTCTTGCTGACGTCACTTCCTGGTGCCAGGCATAGGAAGTGACGTCAGTGGGAGAGCCGAAGCATGGAGCATGTTGTTGACACCGCAAGCAACAACTTTAGGTACAGGGGAAGAAAAGGGAAGGGGGGGGCACATGGCAGGCGGGATCAGGAAAGGAGTAGGGGGGGGCATGCGCACAGGTGGGATTGGGGAAGGAGCAGAGGATGGACGCTAGGGAGGGGCACCCCGCCATGCACCTCTCACCCTCGCTACGCCACTGTCCCAGCCAGCCAATATTTTCATTTTTAATATGGAGGGGGGGACAGGTGTGGAGAAGAAATGCAATGGTCCAGCAAGTCCACTCTGGGCCTCCCCAAAAATAAACCTCTGGCTTTGATACTGGACCAGAAGCTAAATAAAACAGAGACTGTGTCTTTTTTATACAGTATATCTATATGGCAGTATATGTCACATAGGTCTATAGAAATAGTTTGCAGTAGTAGCTAGTTTTAAGAAAGGTTTGGACAAGTTCCTGGAGGAAAAGTCCATAGGGGGGAAGCCACTTCTTCCTTTGGATTGGTAGCATGGACTATTGCTATTCCTTGGGTTTTGGCCAGATACTAGGGACCTGGATTGGCCACCATGAGAACAGGCGACTGGGCTTGATGGACCATTGGTCTGACCCAGTTTGGCTGTTCTTATCCTCTTACATGTGCCAAGTATAGGACCATTAAGCCATTGTAACATCACTGATGAGGCTGGCTCTGAGGCATTATGACATCACAATCTCAGCTCTGGAATGTTGCTCTCATTGGGGTTCCGGAATCTTGCTATTCTTTGAGATGCTGGAATGTTGCTACTCCTTGGGTCTTGGCCAGGTACTAGGGACCTGGATTGGCCACCGTGAGAACGGGTTACTGGGCTTGATGGACCATTGGTCTGACCCACTAAGGCTGTTCTTATCGTCTTACGTGAGTCAAGTATAGGACAATGAAGCCATTGTAACATCACTGCTGAGGTTGTCTCTGAGGCATTATGACATCACAATCTCAGCTCTGGAATGTTGCTCTCATTGGGGTTCCGGAATCTTGCTATTCTTTGAGATGCTGGAATGTTGCTACTCCTTGGGTCTTGGCCAGGTACTAGGGACCTGGATTGGCCACCGTGAGAACGGGTTTCTGGGCTTGATGGATCATTGGTCTGACCCAGTAAGGCTGTTTTTATGTTCTTATGTAGTAATAGTAGTAGTGGTTGTTGCAGTAAGCATTACTTTAACTTAATACAAGGAAAGAAGATTAATTAACAAAATAATAGTTTTTGACGTCCAACTCATGTGCTTCAAAGTGGCGTAATGTCAAATGAATAGCAAACTTTGTGGTAGAAGCGCACCGGCGTCTGGTTTCATAATTTATGGGTCTGATGTGACTCATTAAAGGCCTTACTCCATCAGTTCCCACCATGAGTCATCTTCTAATATCGCTGGAAGGAAATTTATAGTCAAATTAATGAATTTAAAGGGCAGCACATTAATTTTGAAATCAAATAAGTTAGCGTTGTTGGTCTTAGGTGAAAATGGCCTATGAATTATTTACAAACACAACAGTTAAAAAAAAAAAAAATAAAAGGATAATGGACAATTGTGTTATTACTCGAAATATATTCTTTGAATAGATCATATAAGCCGTCTTACTATATCTAGGGCTCCTTTTACATAGTAACATAGTAGATGACGGCAAATAAAGACCCGAATGGTCCATCCAGTCTGCCCAACCTGATTCAATTTAAATTAAAAAAAAATTTTGTTTTCTTCTTAGCTATTTCTGGGCAAGAATCCAAAGCTCTACCCGGTACTGTGCTTGGGTTCCAACTGCCGAAATCTCTGTTAAGACTTACTCCAGCCCATCTACACCCTCCCAGCCATTGAAGCCCTCCCCTGCCCATCCTCCTCCAAACGGCCATACACAGACACAGACCGTGCAAGTCTGCCCAGTAACTGGCCTAGTTCAATATTTAATATTATTTTCTGATTCTAAATCTTCTGTGTTCATCCCACGCTTCTTTGAACTCCGTCACCGTTTTCCTCTCCACCACCTCTCTCTTTGTCTTTCTCTCTCTCTCTGTTTTTCTTTCTCTCTCTCTTTGTCTGTCTTTCTCTCTCTTTCTCTCTCTCTCTCTTTATCTTTCTTTCTTTCTCTCAGTAACATATAGTAGATGACGGCAGATAAAAACCCGAATGGTCCTGATTCAATTTAAATTTTTTTTAAAATTTTTCTTCTTAGCTATTTCTGGGCAAGAATCCAAAGCTTTACCCGGTACTGTGCTTGGGTTCCAACTGCCGAAATCTCCATTAAAACCTACTCCAGCCCATCTACACCCTCCCAGCCACTGAAGCCCTCCCCAGCCCATCCCCCACCAAACGGCCATATACAGACACAGACTGTACAAGTCTGCCCAGTAACTGGCCTAGTTCAATCTTTAATATTATTTTCTGATTCTAGATCTTCTGTGTTCATCCCACGCTTCTTTGAACTCAGTCACCGTTTTTCTCTCCACCACCCTCTCCGTAAAGAAGAATTTCCTAACATTGCCTTTGAATCTTTTACTAAGGTACGCTAGCGTTTTTAGCGCACGCAGGATATTACCGCGTGCTGCGTGGCTAGAGCTAATGCCAGCTCAGTGCTGGCGTTAAGGTCCAGCGCGCGGGGGCAATTCAGCGCGCGCTATCCTGCGCGCTAATGCCCTAACGCAGCTTAGTAAAAGGAGCCCCTGATTTTGGGTTATTTCAGACCTAGACCTAGGGAGGGTTCGATACCATCGGCGCGTAAAACAATCACTTCAGTAGATAAGTTTAAAGAAACTTAGAGCTCCTTTTACAAAGCCGTGCTAGCGCTTTAACGCGCGTAATTGCGTTCGCTAAACCGCCGGCCGCGGTAGCCACCACCGCCTCCTCTTGAGCAGGCGGTAGTTTTTCGGCCAGCGCGGGGGTTAGCCTGGCTTAATAAAAGGACCCCTTAAAGACCTCTCTTTTCTCTGATACCTACTCTCAGGTACTTGAGTAGCGCTGAAGGAATCTGGTAGCGCTTTCATACGATACAATACTATTTGGCACATCAGTGAGGAAAAAGAGTCAAATATCTTCTAAAAACAATAAACTTTTACTCATAATGACAGGAGCTGCGGTTCAACAAATTACGAGAAATTGGAAAAATTTATGATAGACTAAGTTATAATTTCTGGTGGAATTCATTGTGCCATATTTTTAAAATGGAGAGAATATTAGCTATTCATCAGGGACGATATAAAAGATTTATTGATGTTTGGGATCCATTAACTAAACTAAACTAAACCTTGGGTTTATATACCGCACCATCTCCGTAGACGCAGAGCTCAGCACGGTTTACAGGAATTAGGATGAAAAAGGAACTCCAGTGGAGGGTTTAAGGATTAGGTATAAAAGGGTGAGGATGGGTGGGAGAGGCCTAAGAGGAGGGGGAAGTGTTACAGTTTTGAGAATAGCCAGGTTTTTAGGTGTTTATGGAAAAGTTGGAGGGAGCTTGAGGTTCGGAGCGGGGAGGTAAGGTTAATTCCAGAGCTCAGTGATTCTAAAGGGGAGGGATGGCCCAAGTTTGCCTGCATGAGAAATACCTTTTGTGGAAGGGAAAGAAAGTTTAAGAGTTTGGAAGGATCTGGAGGAGGTAGGAGTTGGGGAGTTCCAGGATAGAGGGATAACGGCAGGAAGGATGCCATGTAGGATCTTGAAGGCTAGGCACGCACATTTGAAGTGGATCCTGGGGATTACTGGGAGCCAATGAAGCTTAGACAGGAGTGGCGAGACGTGATCAAATTTGCTTTTTGCGAAAATAAGCTTAGCCGCGGCGTTCTGAATCCGCTGCAGTCTGTGGAGGCTTTTCTTGGTTAGGCTGAGGTAGATAGAATTGCAATAGTCCAATCTGGAAAGGATGATGGATTGTACTAGGACTGCAAAGTGTTTTTGATGAAAGTAGGGTCTGACTTTCCTTAGCATATGAAGGCTAAAGAAGCATTTTTTTTACCAAGGATTGGAGATGGTAAATTATTGTAAGGATTGATTATAGTTAATAATTTATTTTTCCCTTTTATTATTGAAGTATAGGGTGGGGGGGAGGGGGGTAAATTTTAGTTATTTCTGAAAAAATGTTATATGGGAGGGAGGGGGTAGGGAGGGATTTTATTTTATGATACAATATATGTATGATTAATAAGTGTTATTAAAGTATATATGAATGTATATTTAAATTACTTGTTGAAGGTTTTTTTGGTTAATATTTTCCACCATGACTATAGTGGTTAGAGTGGCTTATGGTCTTGGATCCTCCTCTCTATGGTTCACTAGCCACACCCCCAGGCTACTTAAGACAACTCTACTAGGCTTTCCTATACCAGGTGCTGACGCTCTGGAGACAGGTATGTACGTTTGTATTCTGATCTTTACGTGTAAGGGAGTCAGTGAGCACTGGGGGAGTGTGGGGGTGTCTTACCTTGATGCATGTAGCAATCATCAGGTCAGTTCGGGCATCTTTGTGGTACTTAGACCCTTCTAAAACAGGTCTAGTTCAAGACGTATAAGTTCCGTCCAGGAAGTCTTGAAAAATGTTTGGTTATCGCTGCAAGATGGCCATGTCTAACCCGTTCTTGAGACCGCCCAAAACTCACCCATAACTTGCCTCCATCACGCCCATCTTGCACTCCGGACATACATAGGCTGGAACACCTCGCTAGATGTACAGAAAGACGGCTTTGATTATCAGCACTTTGTACATCCAAGTGCCGATTTAGGATGGTTTTTTTCGGTGTAAATGGCCTTGCCTAAACTTCAGTGCACTTATGCCGAGCATTGGGTGCCAATTGTGTAATGGCATCCGTGCACTGCGTCGTCTTAGAGCACATACTAGTCTTTAAGCCCGTTACATTAACGGGTGCTAGAATAGATGTGTGTCTGTCTGTCTGTCTCTCTCTCCTTGGCCGCTGTCTGTATCCTTCTGTCTCCCCCTCCCCCTCGAGCAAAGCTGTCTGCCCCCAGCACCCACTTACCCCCCAAATGTCTCTCCATGACCCTCTTCTGTCTCCCCCCCCAGAGCAAAGTTGTCTGTCCCCAGCACACCTCCCCCCAAAGAAGCCCCCTTTCCCTATCTCTCCATGGCCCCTTCTGTCTCCCTCCAGTACACCCCTCCCCCCAAAGCAGCCCCTTATCCCTCTCCCTGTCTCTCCATGGCCCTTCTGTCTTCCCCCCCAGAGCAAAGCTGTTTGCCCCAAGCACACCCCCTCCCCCCAAAGCAGCCCCCTATCCCTCTCCCTGTCTCTCCATGGCCCTTCTGTCTTCCCCCCCAGAGCAAAGCTGTTTGCCCCAAGCACACCCCTCCCCCCAAAGCAGCCCCCTTTCCTTCTCCCGCTGACTCTCTCTGGCCCCCTTTCTCTGTCTGTCTTTCTGTCCCTCTCCCTGCCCCTGTGTCTTTCTTTCTTTCTGTCTCCCTCCCTCCCGCTGTCTGTCTGTCATTTTTCCCCATTTCCCTGTGCAGCAGCATTTCCATCCCACTTCCCTATGCAGCAGCAACAGCATTTCCCTCCTATCCCCCCTTTCCTGTGTAGAAGCAGTAGCAGCATTTTCCCTCACTCCCCCTTTCCCTTCTCTTCCCTGCTCCGTTCGGCCCCTCCCCCTTTTTTACTGCCGTTGTCGATCCAGCCTGCTCCTGACCCTCCCACCGCCGACAAACCTCGGGGCTCCAGCCACGTAGGCAGCACTTTAAACACGCTGCTTCGTGGCCTTCTACTGGCGATTTCCTCTGCCGCGTCTGTCTCCGATGATGTCATCAGAGACGCGGCAGAGGAAATCGGCAGAGAAGGGCGTGAAGCAACGTGTTTATAGTGCTGCCTACGCCGCTGGAGCCGGGAGGCGATGGAGAGGGCAGGGGGTGCTAGCGGCCGGCAGCCGCCGCTCCGCAGGTGGAGAGCAGGGAAGGGCGCGCATGTGAACTTGTCTTGCCTTGTGAGGCCAGACCGTAAGCCGCGCATGTGCACTTCCTATGGGTCGCTACAGCTCATGGAAAACGGACGCACGCATAGGAAGTGCGCATGCGCGGCTTACCGTTTTATTATATTAGATACCGTTATGTTAGGAATTATCAGGAGAGGAATGGAAAACAAAGAGGAAAATGTTATAATGTCCTTGTATCGCTCTATGGCCACACCTCAAATACAGGGTGCAATTCTGGTCGCCATATCTCAAAAAAGATATAGCGGAATTAGAAAACGTACAGAGAAGGGTTAATGAAAATGATTAAAGGGATAGGTTAACTCCCTTATGAGGAAAGGCTAAAAGTGGCTAGGGCTCTTCAGTTTGGCGAAGAGGTTCAGGGGAGATATGATAGAGGTCTATAAAATACTGAGTGGAATGGAAAGGGTAGATGTGAATTAGAGAATGACACGGAAAAATTTTTCCTCGTCCCCACGGGAGCTCATTTTCCCACCCCGACCTCATTTTCCTGTCCCTGCCCCATTCTTACAAGCTCTGTCCACATCTGCACAAGCCTCAAACGCTTTAAAATCCTAAGTAGCAACATTCTAGAGCTCAGATTGTGATGTCATAATGCCTCATTCCACCAATGCCTAAGCTCCGTCCGAATCTGCACAAGCCTCAGACACTTTAAAATCCTAAGTAGCAACATTCTAGAGCTCAGACTGTGATGTCATAATGCCTCATTCCACCAATGCCTAAGCTCCGTCCTCATCTGCACAAACCTCAAACGCTTTAAAATCATAAGTGTTCGAGGTCTGTGTGGTTAAGGCAGAGCTTACAGGAATGGAGTAGGGGCAGGAACATCAACAAAACTCATGGGGACGGGATGGGGAAATTGAGTTCCTGCAGGGACGGAGAAGCATTTCACCCCCATGTCATTCTCTAATGTGTTTACTCTTTCCAAAAATAATTGGACTAGGGGTGCATGCGATGAAGCTAATAAGTGGTAAATTTAAAACAAACAGGAGAAAATATTTCTTCACATAATGGGTAATTAAACTCTGGAATTTGATGCTGGATAAGGTGGTGAAATCAGTCAGCTTAGCGGGGTTTAAAAAAGGCTTGGGTAATTTCCTAAAAGAGAATTTCCATAAGCCATTATTGAGATGGCTTGGAGAAATCCACTGCTCGTTCTTAGGATAAGCAGCATAAAATCTATTTTACTATTTGGGACCTAGATTGACCATAATTGGAATCAGGTTACTGGGCTTTATAGACTTTCAGTCTGTTCCAGTATGGCGATTCTTATGTTCTTTTAGAATTTTCGCCTAATGCTATGTCCGTATATGGTTGAGGATGGGCTGGGGAGGGCTTCGATGGTTGGGATGGTTTGGAAGGGCTGGAACGAGCTTGATGGAGACTTCAGTAGATGGAACCGAAGCCTAGAACTGGGCAGAGTTTTAGGTTCTGGCCCAGCCATAGCTAAGAAGAAGAAAGATTTAAATTAAGTCAGTAATTTAAAGAGTGGGTAGAGTTGGGCAGACTGGAAGGACCATTCAGGTCTTTATCTACCGTCATCTACTATGTTACTATGCTCATTAATGGCATGCCTAATTAGAGGTGGCAATCTATTGAACTGCCTTTTAAATGTAGTTCTTGCTATCCAACTCACTGCCCAATAATGAATGCACATCCCTAGCATGGCGTATCTTACAGTCACTGAGTCATGGGCGAGAGGACCAAGATGGGCCCCCACCAGTACATATATGGTCCAGCAACCCCTCACATCTGTCACCCCGTCCTGAGTCCGGCATCCTACCAGGTCCATCACCTCCACCCCAAGTCCTCCACAGCATCGGAGACTGCTCTGAAGGCTGCCTATCTGACTGTCAGGACCTTTTCTCTGTCACTTCCTGGCCCACAGGAAGTTGCAGCAGCATCGCAGAACGTGGCAGAGTATAGGCCCTGCTGGCCAGAGAAGCGGCCTTTAGCTCAGTCTCTGATGCTGTAACTGTGGAGAACCAGAACGTACGCAGGTAGGGCTGGTCTCAGTTAGGGCGCTGGTCTTTGACCAGAGGGCCGCCGCGTGAGCGCACTGCTGGGCCCGATGGACCACCGGTCTGACCCAGCAGCGGCAATTCTTATGTTCTTATGTTCCACAGGTGGGCGGCTAAGTATCTGAGCACGGAGGGCAGAGAGGTGCCGGACCTTGGGGCGCAAAAGAGAAGGCGGCCCCCTACCATTGGACATCCCTTGGAATTTTGCCAGGCTCACTCAGTAGTAGCTAAGCCTTTGTTCCCTAGCATTGACAACTGAAAAGCTAGAATTTTGGGCTCAGCTGACCATTGATCCTACCTAGGGTTGCCAGATTTTCCAATCGGAAAATCCGGACCCCCCTAGCCACGCCCACAACCCCGCTCCTAACCCCACCACGTCCTAGCCCCGCCCACCTCTGCCTGTTCTTGTCAGGCAGGATGCACTCCTGCCCGACACTGATTTCTTCAAAGCTTTTCAACACCCAAAGTGCCGGGTGTTGAAAAGCCATCCGGACCCCCGAACATCTGTTAACCCTATCCCTACCCATACCAAGCAAACAAACAACAACACTGGCTAGACGACTACATTAATAAAGCTAGACTGACCTACAACGCTGTTAGAAAACTCATAAAAACTGCCTTATTCGACAAATATATCACCTAAATAATTTCCTCGCCGAACACTTCTCTCTTTTCTCGTTCCCAATTTACCCCCCTCCCTCCCCCCCCCCCCCTCTGAAATCCTTATCAAACTGTATTTTGCAATTTGGGACATATCTTCTAATATGCCCCTCTGAAAATTTCCTAAACTGTATATTGTAATTTTTCGATGTATTTTTATAATTCGCGACCTCTCGAAAATGTCTTAGCGTACTGTACATTTTATACTTTCACATTCTTAAAGTTGATGTACTCTGTATTTCCTCTAACTATCTGCATATTGTAACTCGCTGAATGTCCAGCTCTCTTGAATGTAAACCGCCTAGAAGTCGCAAGATTACATAGAAAAAAGCAGCAGAAAAGGGCTATAGCCCACCAAGTCTGCCCATTCCAAGTATCCCCTCCCCTGAATTTACTCCCTTAAAGATCCCATGTGAGTATCCCATTTTCTCTTAAAATCCGTCACGCTGCTGGCCTTTATCACCTGGAGTGGGAGTCTGTTCCAATGATCCACTACTCTTTCGGTGAAGAAGTACTTCCTGGAGTCGCCATGAAACTTCCCTCCCCTGATCTTCAGCGGATGCCCTCTGGTGGTCGAGGGTCCCATGAGCCAGAAGATATCATCTTCTGACTCGATGCGTCCCGTGATGTACTTATATGTTTCAATCATATCTCCCCGTTCTCTTCTTTCCTCAAGTGAGTAAAGCCGCAATTTTTTAAATCTTTCTTCATACGTGAGATCTTTGAGCCCCAAGACCATCCTGGTGGCCGTTCGCTGAACCGACTCGATCCTCAGCACGTCCTTTCGGTAGTGTGGTCTCCAAAACTGAACACAGTACTCCAAGTGAGGCCTCACCATGGCTCTGTACAACGGCATCGTAACTTCAGGTCTCCTGCTGACGAAACCTCTGTGCGATTAAAGTGAAGGGATAGAGTGATTGTGACGGTATAGAAAAAATAAAGTTATTATTATTATAGCATTGATGTTTTTATTATTTACTGTATATTTTAATAAACAGTATAAAAAAAACAGCTTCCCACAAACTGATGTTCTGAGTTTTTTTTTAAAAGCTCGACATTGATTAGTTACCAGTGTATTTCTTTTGGCGTTCAAAAGCGCAATTAAAATATAGTTAAACTTCATATTTCAAAGCTTCTCAAAAGAATTCATGTCTAAAATTATGCTAGTCATAACTACATGAAAATCTTACGAGTGACTCTCACAGCTGAAACAACTCCCTTTCATTAAGTCCTCATAAGAAACTGCAATTTTGAACCTCTCAGAAGACATTTTTCTTCGTAAACTGATACAAATGAAACTTATATTTCATTTCTGCTAGGTTTTCAAAGTGATTGATGTAGACCTTTTAATGTGTTAATTTCACCAACTTAATTTACAGTCATATATTGTTAGTTATCTGTTGGGAAGGATGAAATTTTATCTACCATGCCAGGAAAATGCATGAAAGAAAAAAAAAAAAAAAAAAAAAGCAAATGTTCTCGACCTCAGCACAGCTATCCAGGGCCAGGACTGCGGAGGTTAATTTGCCCTGGGGACTTTGCTAGGGTTGAGTTTCATGTGTAGTCAGTGCTGAGGTGTGTCTTGAGACAGACTTAGGGATTATCATGCACAAAGCTTTAGTCAAAGGGCCCCTGAACTGAGGCTTCTGGTGGGGGTGGAAGGGATGGTGTCAGGTCAAAAGCGCGCCGGGACAAAGGCGCGCCCAGACAATTGAGCGCAGCGCCGGGGTGCGCGTCACAGAAAATTACTGTTTTTAGGGCTCCGACGGGGGTGTGTGGGGGGGAACCCCCCCCCACACTTTACTTAATAGAGATCGCACCGCATTGTGGGGGGCTTGGGGGGTTGTAACCCCCCACATTTTACTGAAAACTTCACTTTTTCCCTGTTTTTAGGGAAAAAGTTAAGTTTACAGTAAAATGTGGACGGTTACAACCCCCCAAACCCCCCATAACGCCAGCGCGATCTCTATTAAGTAAACTGGGGAGGCTCCCCAACAATACCCCCCGTCGGATCCCCTAAAACCTGTCATTTTCTGCGGCGCGCGCCTCCGTCTTGCGCTCAGTTGTCGGCGCGCGCCTTTGTCTTTCGCGGGGTTGTCTATGAACCGGAAGGGATATCTGAGGCCGATATTCTGTGGCACTATCCGGATGTTAATAGCGGCTCGCCTTTCTACCCGGCTATCCAGCTGCAGCCATTATGCAATCGGCGCAAAAATTCAGATTTGTCTACCTAGCGTTCAAAGAAAATGCTAACCGCTATGACTGAATATCAGGAGATAATATTTTAGAGATCTTTATTATTATTATTTTTCTATTTTGAGCATAATTGGGTTGATATTCAAAGAAATTTAAGGAGGCAGAAACCTCTCCCTGCTGCCTACGGGGAGTGCTGAAAAGTTTGCAGCCCAATCAAGAAGACAATGTCGTGGAGCCATAGTGAATGACATAGGGTCAGAATTTGTCCCTGTCCCCAAGGAGAACAGCAGGAAACCATCCCGTGTCATTCTTTAGTGTCTATCTCAACCTCAGTCCTTCTACACCAGTATTCTTCAATGCAAGGCTTGAGGGTCAGTGGCTGGGCTCAGTCATACTCTGATTCTTATGTGAGCCATTGTGACATCACTGATGAGGTTAGCTCTTAGGCATTGGTGGAATGAGACATTATGATGTCACAATACCAGCTCTGCTTTGTTGCTACTCTTTGGGAATTGGCCACTGTTGGAAACAGGATACTGGGCTTGACGGACCTTCAAACTGTCCCAGTATGGCAACGCTTATGGTCTTATGTTCTAACCATCCCGTGTCATTCTTTAGCGTCTATCTCAACCTCAGTCCTTCTACATCGGCATTCTTCAATGCAAGGCTTGAGGGTCAGTGGCTTTGCCCAGTCATACTCTGATTCTTATGTAAGCCAAATAAAGGATAATTGAGCCATTGTGACATCACTGCTGAGGTTGGCTCTTAGGCATTGGTGGAATGAGGTATTATGACATCACAATCTCAGCTCTGGAATGTTTCTACTCTTTGGGTTTCTGGCAGGTACTTGTGACCTGAATTGGCCACAGGATACTGGGCTTGATGGACCTTCGATCTGTCCCAGTATGGCAATGCTTATGGTTTTATGTTCTAACCATCCAGAGTCATGATTTTGTGTCTCAGCCTCGGTCCTTCTATACCAGGGGTCTTAAAGTCCCTCCTTGAGGGCCGCAATCCAGTCGGGTGTTCAGGATTTCCCCAATGAATATGCATGAGATCTATGCGCATGCACTGCTTTCAATGCATATTCATTGGGGAAATCCTGAAAACCCGACTGGTTTGCAGCCCTCAAGGAGGGACTTTGAGACCCCTGATTCTATACCAACATTCTTCAATGGAAGGCTTGAGGGTCAGTGGCTGACATGGCGATGGCATCCCGCAGTTATCTGAGGGGACAGGGATGGTGATGAATTCTGTCACCGTGTCATTCTCTAGCGTGCGCTTAAGCACGCCCATGGTGGGGTGTGGGCGTGGTTTCACCCAGACGTGGCCTTGGACCAGCTTAAGCGTCAGTACTCATCTCCGTAGACGTGAGACAGACACATTTAAGGCGTCTGTCCGGGAGTGCAGACCCAATTCTGAATAGGACGTCGCTGTGCGATTGACACGCGATCGGCGCCCGCTTCTTAGGCGGCCACAGACCACCGGCATCCTATAAAGAATCAGTCGCTAAGTGCTCCAGCGCCCCTAGGAATTGAATGGGCATCACCTGCTCAGGAAAGCTCCTTCACCTCCATGTCCACTAAGGGCTCCTTTTACGAAGCCGCGTTAGCGGCTTTATCGCACCCACCTTTTCAGCCCGCGCTAACCCCTGCGCTAGCCGAAAAACTACCGCCAGCTCACGAGGAGGCGGTAGCGGCTAGTGCGGCCGGCAAATTAGCACGCGCCATTACGCACGTTAAACCGCTAACGCGGTCTTCGTAAAAGGAGCCCTAAGTCTATATTTTAAGTCTGTATGTCATGTCCACACTGTAAATGCTGAAATCTAAACCCCTTTGTCTAGACTGTAAATGCTGTAAACCAGGGGTGTCCAACCTGTGGCCCGAGGGCCGCGTGCGGCCACGTGAAGTATTTTGTGCGGCCCCGGTCGAGGGCGGCGCAGTGTTTTCCTCTGCTGCCCCCGGGTGTTTACCGTCTCGCCGGCTCCCTCCTCTGTCTTGCTGCAGCATTTGTGCGGCCCTAGAGACATTTTTTTCAGCCAGTGCGGCCCAGGGAAGCCAAAAGGTTGGACACCCCTGCTGTAAACTCTGTATTTCTCACGAAAGCGTGTCCTCCCGTCACCCGTTCTGGGCTCCTTTGGAAGGACGGGCTAAACAAATGACTAAATCAATCGGAACAGCTCAGCTGTGTGGCTTCGTAAAAAGGGGTCTTCATCTTTTCTTTTAAGCCAAGATGCTTGCTTTAAGCTATTGTTTAAAAATATGTTTCTCATCCAACTCTTCCTATGTCAGAGTGACCTACCTTGCCTTGCAAAGCAGCTTTTCTGAAATGCTGGGCTTTTTTTTTCTCATGTACTCTGCCATGTGCACAGCCTGTACTTAATAAAAATCTAAAAATACCGTGCTTTCTTTATAACTTTTTTTTTTTTTTCCTTTTCTCAGTTCTTAAAGTCACACCAAGAGAATTCTGCTTTTTCCGAATGTGTACAGGGTAAGCAGTGGCGTACTAAGAGGAGGGGGGCCACGCACGGGCCCCCCCTTCCCTTCACCGCCGTGAGCAACAACTTTAACGTTTTCCTCGCGACCGCGTCATCGCGCACGGTACAAAGACCACGCCCGAATATTGGACGCGGTCTCTGTATCCTCCCCACCCCCCTGTCGCGCGCCCCTTCCCTCGTACCTCTTTCACCGAATCGGTGTTGCCTCTCTCCGACAACCCTTCTGGACCCCCGCGCCTAGAAAGCGACATCATAGGGAGAGCCGACACCACGCGGGCAATTAGAAAGGTACGGGGGAAGGGGCACGGCAGGGGGAGGGTCGGGAAGGAGCGGAGGAGGGGGGATGAAGAAAAGGCAGGGAGGAGCGCCACTCGCTCTCGCTACGCCACTGATCAGTGCAGTGGATTTCGAACAACTGGATTCAGATATAACATTCACTTAACTCTATTATTTCTGCACAAATGTGTGAGCCCGCCTAGAAGGCAGAAATACCTGTTCCACCTGAATTTATAACATACCTGCAAGCGTGGTGGCTCTTGTAGCGGTGTACTTTTAGGTACTGTAGGTTTTTATCTGTTCCCGCAGGGCTCATAAGAACATAAGAATTGCCGCTGCTGGGTCATGCCCAGCAGTCCGCTCACGCGGCGGCCCGTAGGTCAAAGACCGGTGACCTAACTGAGTCTATCTTTACCACCTCCTCGTGAGTCTATCTTTACCTGCGTACATTCAGCAGGAACTTGTCTAACTTTGTCTTGAATCCCTGGAGGGTGTTTTCCCCTATGACAGACTCCGGAAGAGGGTTCCAGTTTTCTACCACTCGCTGGGTGAAGAAGAACTTCCTTATGTTTGTACGGAATCTATCCCCTTGTAACTTTAGAGAGTGCCCTCTTGTTCTCTCTACCTTGGAGAGGGTGAACAACCTGTCCTTATCTACTAAGTCTATCCCTTCAGTACCTTGAATGTTTCGATCATGTCTCCTCTCAATCTCCTCTATTCGAAGGAGAAGAGGCCCAGTTTCTCTAATCTCTCGCTGTACAGCAACTCCTCTAGCCCTTTAACTATCTTAGTCGCTCTCCTCTGGACCCTTTCGAGTAGTACTGTGTCCTTCTTCATGTACGGCGACCAGTGCTGGACGCAGTATTCCAGGTGAGGGTGCATCATGGCCCGGTACAGCGGCTTGATAACCCTCTCCGATCTGTTTGTGATCCCATTCTTAATCATTCCCAGCATTCTGTTTGCCGCCGCCGTACATTGCACGGACGGCTTCATCAACTTGTCAACCTCACAGTAACATATAGCGGAATTAAGGTGGGATTTGCACCAGGGTCCCATTGATAAAATCCACTGTGCTTTTTTGTGGCCAACATATCATGATGTAGCTATATCAACTCAGGAAAGGCGGAAATTATTCTTAGTTATGTGAGAGAAGACAAGGAAATTTGGTGCTACTTTTGTGTTGGCTTACCCCCCTGTAAATGCATTGTTAAATATATGGGTTTAAAATTTGTTATTTTTCTCTCCTGAACTTCTAAACTAAACTAAAGCTTAACTTTGTCTACCGAGTCATCATTCTGAGAAGGCTCGACTCGGTTTACAGCAATTAAATAAACCGGGAGTGATTTACAAATGATAAATAGAAGATAATAGCAAAATTTCAAAAGAATTAATTTTCAAAATGTTTGGCAAATAGAGTAGTTTTTAAAGATTTACGGAAAAATGGAAACGAACTGGAAACTCCTTTAAAAAAAAGGGGAGATCGTTCCAGAGTTGAGAGAATTTAAAGACCAAAGATTGACTGAAGATCTGGACTCCTTTGATCCCTTTTTTAGAAGGAAGGAGAATCGGTAAACGTTCCAAAATCAAGGAATAAGAGGATTAAAGACCTTAAGGGGTTAATCAGTGGTGGGGATTCTGGTTCTGAAAAATAAAGGCCGGGGGGTTTAGACGTATAAAGCCTTTCTTCAACAGTTTCTTAGAATATCTCTCTCTTTAATTGTATGGGGTTTATTTTCTCCCCATTGGAAATAGAAACATAGAAACATAGAAATAGACGGCAGATAAGGGCCCACGGCCCATCTAGTCTGCCCACCTTAATGTCCCTCCCCTACCTTTGCCCTGTGAATAGATCCCATGTGCCGATCCCATTTGGCCTTAAAATCAGGCACGCTGCTGGCCTCAATCACCTGTAGTGGAAGACTATTCCAGCGATCAACCACTCTTTCAGTGAAAAATAATTTCCTGGTGTCACCTCGTAGTTTCCCGCCCCTGATTTTCCACGGATGCCTTCTTGTTGTCGTGGGACCCTTGAAAAAGAAGATATCTTCCTCCGCCTCGATGCGGCCCGTAAGATACTTGAACGTCTCGATCATGTCCCCCCTCTCTCTGCGCTCCTCGAGCGAGTATAGCTGTAATTTGTCAAGCCGTTTTTCGTATGGTAGATCCTTGAGTCCCGAGACCATCCGGGTGGCCATTCTTTGCACCGACTCCAGTCTCAGCACATCCTTGCGATAATGCGGCCTCCAGAATTGCACACAGTATTCCAGGTGGGGCCTCACCATGGATCTATACAATGGCATAATGACTTCCGCCTTACGACTGACGAAACCCCTTCGTATGCAGCCCATGATTTGTCTTGCCTTGGTCTAAGGAAGAGTTAATTCCATTATGCTGTATTTTTCTTCGGTTTTGTATCCTGCAGCTCATCCAGAACACAGTGGTTAGACTAATCTACAAATTAAAGAAATATGATTCAATCACAACCTTCATCAGGCAACTACACTGGTTCCCGATATCATCCCGAATAATTTTCAAAACTTCATGTATCCTACACCAGATTCTGTACGGAAACTCAGCAGCCCCCCCCCCCCCCCCTCATCCAACTATTCGCCACGGTTTGGTCGACATCAAGAAGAAACCTTAACAGAATTCAACTAAACCTGCCATCCGCAAAATACCTCCACTACAAGCGAATTTTCCACTCTATGCTAACTTATCTGGGTGTAAAAACCTGGAATGACCGCCCAGAAGCAATCGGGAAAGAGACAAACTACGCCGCATTCAGGAAAAACCTAAAGACCCACCTCTTTGACATTTAGGGCTCCTTTAACAAAGGTGCGGTAGCATTTTTAGCGCATGCATCGGATTAGCGCGCTAACCAAAAAAAACTACCGCATGCTCAAGAGGAGGCTCTAGCGGCTAGCGCATGCGATATTGTAGATCACGCTATTCTGCGCGTTAAGGCCCTAACACGCCTTTGTAAAAAGGTGCCCTTAACTGTTTCAGCTTCTGTATTGCACCCTCTACTTCTAGGCCCCCTCCCCTCGCTTCTCCATGTCCCCCCTCTAATTTCCCACTTCCTCTTTGATCTGTCGCCTTGAGCTTGTATAGGTTTGTGCGACTTACAAATGGAAGATTAGATTAGATTAGATATATTTTGGAATATGACTCTAAGCAAGTAGTTATACAGTGTTCCCCCGGTCTTTCACGGTATTTTCCAACCGCGAACTGCCGACAAGGAGAGGGCAGCGGGAGAGGCAGGAGAGAGCAGCCGGAGCGCCAGCGAGTGCAGGAAATCACTCGCTGTATGCTCCGACCTCCTTTTCCTGCACTATGTCAGGCCTTATCCAATTAGGAGCTGCTTTGACACGCAGCTCCTGATTGGTAAAGCCCGACTTAGTGCAGGAAGAGGCAGTCAAAGCATACAGCGAGTGATTTCCTGCACTCGCTGGCGCTCCGGCTGCTCTCTCCTGCCTCTCCCGCTGCCCTCGCCAGTCTCCCCTATTGAAAAACCATATTCGCGGTTTTTCACGATTCGCGGGGGTTCCTGGAACGGAACCCCCATGAATATCGGGGGAGTACTGTGCTTGTAAATGTTTGATAATTTAATTTAAAAAAAAAAATCCACTGTACTGATCACTAGACTGATCCTCCGATCTGCCGGTGGTGGATCATCATCCTAAAGCTTTGCTGGACAGCAGATCTCAGGTCCCTAGAGCCTTCAGTTGAGCTCATTTTCAAGGTTCTTGGCAATTTTGTTGGTATTTGGAAAGAGCATCTACCCAGTAATCTTATCAAGGATCTAGACAGAGCTATAGAAGCACTAGGCAACCTCAATCCTCTGGTTCTTGCACCACAGCAGTCTCCAAGAAACCCTAATGACACCAGGTTGGTAGCGATACCGCCGCAGAGAGACAAAATTCTCAAATTACCAGAAAATCTAGATTTACTGTCACAGGATCCGGTACCCATGGAAAATCCAGAATGCTTTGGCCTTACAGCATTGCTCTTGAGAGCACAGCATTGGCCTGGAAAGGGTATCCGGAGGTGGTTATTGCTACTCTCCTTAGAGCTAAGAAGCTGGTGATGGTGGTAGTATATGCTGAGGCTTGGAAAATGTTTCAACTTTGGTGTGCTATGGACAATGTGGAACCCTTTAGGGCTCAGATTGTGGTAGTTCTAGCATCTCTTCTAGCTGCTGCTCTTCCTAAGGATTCTATCAGATGGTTTAACACAGCCTCATGGAGGGTCCGCTTTATGACGCCCACCGGTGCCGAGTCTGTGGGCCAATTTTGTACAAATGATGCCGGTTTTTGAGGTTCATCTTTTGGATTTTTCATTTTGGAAAATGGTTCTCTGAACGGCGCCGTTGTCGGCAGTCAACTTCAAAGCGGCCATCGCTCACATGTCAATCATGCGACTGGGCCGCTTAGAGGCTCATGCCTCCGGAAAAGTTAGACACCGGAAATCTAGGCCAGGGTTTTCAAGGCCTACGTTTCCAGTGCCTAACGTTGATGTAAATCACGCCTCCGTAGGCTCTTTATGGTGCCTAACGCCACGTCTGGCATTAGCCACACCCACAGTGACATTAAGCGCTGTAAAGCACCTACGAAGAAGCAATTCCAGCACTAGATTTTAGGCACCTGAAGGCGCCTTGAAAAGCAGTTTAAAACGTCATTTGAATGGCGTTTTTGACTTAGCTTAGTTGCCTACTGGCGCCGTTTAGAGATTCTGGGCCTTTGTGCATTTTCAGTACCAGAATGGCCTTCTCACATATTTTCATACAAGAAATCCAAATGTTTTGCCTGTTTGAAATTGGCCGTGAGATGGACATTTATTTTGGATGTTTAGTGGTAGTGGTAAACAGAGCTTGCTCAAAGGGAAAGGATGTTGTTAGTGGAGCACAGCAGGGATCTGTCTTTGGGCCGATTCTTTTTAATCATCTTTTTAAGTGATATTACGGAAGGACCATCTGGCAAAGTTTGTCAGTAATAGGGCTCAGGGGTCCTAGGGATGGATGTCCGGGAGTGCAGCTTCCAGCTTGGCTCTCACACTTTCTCAAGTTTGACATCCATCCTTAGGACCCCTGAGGAAGACGATTGAGTTGAAACACGGCCCGTGTTGGGTCTGTACCTTTCAAATTATGTGGATACAATTGATTATATAGAGCAGTGTTCAACCTTTTGACACCCATGGATCGGCAGAAATAAAATAATTATTTTGTGGACCGGCAGTTGAAGAACAGTGGGCTAAGTCGTGGGCTAGACACCCCCCCCCATCTCCACCCAATATCCACCCCAGACCCCGCCACGATAATAGTACTAATTGTAACACCATTTTTCCCATTCATTTTTCATATATACACAGAATATAATCGTATTACCAACACATAATAGTTAACCACAAAATTAAACTAAACAAAGCACACTGTATGCTTCTCAACATTCATTCCTACCAGAACACAGATAACCCCTATGCAAATACGGAACTAAAAACTAAAAGTACTAATATATACAAACAAACCCTAAGATGCAAGACTCTACATGCAGTACAACCCCAGAGAAATAGAAACAAATGCATTTCTTCCTGAACAGACAGCAGATGTAAATCAATCACTAAATAAAAAAATAAAAGCATTCCCCCCTACCGTTGTTGTCTCCCTCCCTCCATGCTGTGCCTTATCTTCAGGCCGGCTCCCTCTTCCTCGGTGCTGCAGTGCGCACAGCCGTGGGCAGCGGCTCCTCGCGTGTCCCGCGCCTCATCTGGAAAGCCTTCCCTCTGACGTTCCGATGTCAGAGAGAAGGCTTCCGGTTCAGGCGCAGGACGCGCGTAAGAGCCTCTGCCCAGGGCTTTGCGCACTGCAGCACCGAGGAAGAGGGAGCCGGCCCAAAGACAACACCGCATCGATCGCACCGTGGACCGGCGGCTGAAGAGCACCGATATAGAGAACTACAATTTGTTGTGTGATTCTATAAATCCCAAAAGTCATGCACACCAGAGAGTCACAGAGTCACAAAAGCAGTCTAATTCAACTATTCATGAAGTATATCATTATTGAGGACCGTATGGGTCCTCAATACCCCATACGGTCCTCAATAATGATATACTTCATGAATAGTTGAATTAGACTGCTTTTGTGACTCTGTGACTCTCTGGTGTGCATGACTTTTGAGACTACCTATCAAAAGACTATTTGATATTCTATAAATCCGGCATCACAAACATCTACTCCGCAGTATTTTTCTTTCTGGTTTCTTCTTTTAAGTCTCTGATGAGACCCCATTTGGAATATCGGGTGCAATCTTGTCAGAAGCTGGTTGTTCCACAAGGATCACCTCTCTCACCTACGCTCTTCAACCTCTTTATCTCCTCCCTAGGAGCCACTTTAGATACCCTAGATGTCACATCTTTCAGCTATGCTGATGACATCACCATAATCCTCCCATTCGACCCATCAGACACCACCACCACAACAAAGCTAGAAACAACCTTAGACACAGTAGAAAAATGGATGATGGATCACAAACTAAAACTAAATTCTGAAAAAACAAAATTCCTTTTGCTCGAAAAAGCCCAAACACCTACCATCACTGAACTGAAAATCAAAAATACCAAATACCCAATACAACCCGAACTAAAACTCCTAGGAGTTACGATAGACAGATGTTGCACAATGCAGCCCCAGATCAACAAAACAACCCAGAAAGCTTTTCTAACCATGAGAAATTTCCGTAAAATCAGAAAATTCTTTGACCAAGCACAATTTAGACTAATCGTCCAATCCCTAGTCTTAGGTCTGCTGGATTATTGCAACTCCCTATATCTTCCTTGTCCAGCCACTATGATAAAACAACTCCAGACCATACAAAACACCGCCCTCAGATTGATCTACTCACTCAAAAAATATGATCACATAACAACTGCCTTCTTAGACTCTCACTGGCTACCCATACAAGCACGAATCCAATTCAAATTCCACTGCCTGATATTCAAAGCATTATACGGCTCTTCCCCCTCCTATCTAAACAACCGCTTAAACCAAATCTCCACCTCAAGACACAGAAGAACCTCGAACCCTTTCGCCTTCCCCCCACTCAAAGGCACACAACGCAAGAAAATGTTTGACAACCTTCTGGCAACACAAGCAGCAAAAATCAACCATTCCATCTCCAATCTTATGACAATATCAGACAACCTCAAAACATTCAGAAAAGAAATCAAAACCCTGCTTTTCAAAAAATTCATCCAAATATCTTAACCCCTCCTCTTTTACCTCCAGAAGATTCACCTACCTTCAGATAACCTTCCCCCAAATGACCCACCTTAACACCGTCCAATTAAACAAATACCATAAATAGATTGTAACCTACCCTCTCTAACTGCATTCCATATGTATTTTTCATACAGTTCTTCACTGTCAGTTTAATTTCCATCCTATAAGTTCACATAGAATTTTTCTTTTTTCAACCAGCTTTATTTTCTCTTCTTTATTAATTTCCAGGTACTTTAGTTAGATTGTGAGCCTTCGGGACAGTAAGGGAATTTTTTAAGTACCTTCTTACTTCTCATTTATAATCTTAATGTATATTTTCTTCAAACCGCTTAGAACCTAACGGATGTAGCGGTATATAAGAAATAAATTACATTACATTACATTATCCTCTACACTTTTAAGCCACTTTCTTTAGCTGGCTAGTAAGGATGCATGCTTCATTGACTTGGCTTAATGCGTATGTAGCAGAGTCTGTTGAAGAAGACAATAAAGCAACACTGAAATCTTTGGATAATAAAAGGACTTAAACAATTTATATCCCACTTGAGCCTGAGAGCTTAGCAATTGACGATAGCATGACTATATGCGTGAATGTGAGCATGAATGATAGGGAGTCGTAACCGCCTTTTTTATTTCATTTTCGCTAGTGAAACATTTATGATAAATGCACTAAGACACACATTGCAGAAGGGAACATACAGTAATAGTTTGCAGAAGATTTACAATGTTAAATTACAGAGGCTATGTTATTGAATTTTAATAGTCAGGTTAGTGTTTTGTTAGCAGCTGCCTGAACTAATCCCTCCAAAGAGAATCCAGGATCTCTGCACTTTCAGGCAACCCCAGAGCTGAGATGTCCCAACCGACCTGAAACTATACTGAACATAAGAACTGCCACTGCTGGGTCAGACCAGTGGTCCATCGTGCCGAGCAGTCCGCTCGTGCGGCGGCCCTCTGGTCAAAGACCAGCGCCCTGACTGAGACTAGCCCTACTGTCAGTGAGAACATGAAGACTGCCAATCAAGTGGAGCAAGCTTCATCCAAGGCAAGGCAAATCATAGGTTGCATACGCAGGAGTTTCGTCAGCCGTAAGCCTGAAGTCATTATGCCATTGTATAGATCCATGGTGAGGCTCCACCTGGAATACTGTGTGCAATTCTGGAGGCCGCATTACCGTAAGGATGTGCTGAGACTGGAGTCGGTCCAGAGAATGGCCACCCGGATGGTCTCGGGACTCAAGGATCTCCTGTGAGAGGGACGGCTGGATAAGTTGCAGCTGTACTCACTCGAGGAACGCAGAGAGAGGGGTGACATAGAAACATAGAAAAAAGCAGCAGAAAAGGGCTATAGCACACCGAGTCTGCCCATTCCAAGTATCCCCTCCCCTGAATTTACTCCCTTAAAGATCCCACGTGAGTATCCCATTTTCTCTTAAAATCCGTCACGCTGCTGGCCTTTATCACCTGGAGTGGGAGTCTGTTCCAATGATCCACTACTCTTTCGGTGAAGAAATACTTCCTGGAGTCGCCATGAAACTTCCCTCCCCTGATTTTCAGCGGATGCCCTCTGGTGGTCGAGGGTCCCATGAGCCAGAAGATATCATCTTCTGACTCGATGCGTCCCGTGATGTACTTATATGTTTCAATCATATCTCCCCGTTCTCTTCTTTCCTCAAGTGAGTACAGCCGCAATTTTTTTAATCTTTCTTCATACGTGAGATCCTTGAGCCCCAAGACCATCCTGGTGGCCGTTCGCTGAACCGACTCGATCCTCAGCACGTCCTTTCGGTAGTGTGGGCTCCAAAACTGAACACAGTACTCCAAGTGAGGCCTCACCATGGCTCTGTACAACGGCATCATAACTTCAGGTCTCCTGCTGATGAAACCTCTGCGGATACACCCCATCATTTGTCTTGCCCTGGAGGAAGCCTTCTCCACTTGATTGACAACCTTCATGTCCTCACTAATGATCACCCCTAGGTCGCGTTCCGCCGTGGTCCTAACCAAGGTCTCACCATTTAGTACATAAGTTCTACGCGGGTTTCTCTTACCCAGGTGCATTATCTTGCATTTTTTAGCATTGAAGCCTAGCTGCCAAGTAGTTGACCATTGTTCCAGCAACAGTAGGTCGTGTATCATATTATCAGGTAATAAACTTTTGCCTACTATGTTGCAAAGTTTGGCGTCGTCGGCGAACAGTGATACCCTGATAGAGACATTCAAGTATCTCACGGGGCGCATCGAGGTGGAAGAAGATATCTTCTTTTTCAAGGGTCCCGCGGCAACAAGGGGGCATCCGTGGAAAATCAGAGGAGGGAAACTGCACGGGGACACCAGGAAATTATTTTTCACTGAAAGGGTGGTTGATCGCTGGAATAGTTTTCTACTTCAGGTTATTGAGGCCAGCAGCGTGCCTGATTTTAAGGCCAAATGGGATAGACACGTGGGATCTATTCACAGAGAAAGATAGGGGAGGGTCATTGGGGTGGGCAGACTAGATGGGCCGTGGCCCTTATCTGCCGTCTATTTCTATGTTTCTATGTTTACCAGCGTACGTCCTTGTTCAGCAGTAACTTGTCTAACTTTGTCTTGAATCCCTGGAGGGTGTTTTCCCCTATGACAGACTCCGGAAGAGCGTTCCAGTTTTCTACCACTCTCTGGGTGAAGAAGAACTTCCTTACTGGCTGAAATTAGACGATCGTATACATTTCAAGTTGCTTGTGATGGTATATTTGTGTCCGAATGGTTCGTCTCCTGCAAGTCTGGTGGGTGCAATTCATGCTTACGTCCCTGTGCCAAAATTGCGCTCTCTCCATCATGGCGATTTGTCTGTGCCATCTGTGAGGGACCTGAGATTGAATTCCTCATGTGTGACTATGTTGTCCTGTAGGGGACCCCAGGAATGGAATCGTCTACCTTTATATATCAGAAAGCAACACCATCTCGATGGGTTTAATAATTCTTGAAGAAACACTTATTTTGCAATATGAAATATGAGCATTAGGGCAGCTGTTTAGGTGTAAGGGCTGGTCGCTTATTTGTGTGACTGTTTTTATATGCATTTTATGTACTTTTTATTATGTTTATACCTGTGATCCGCTTTGGGAAAAGGGGGGTTATAAATGGAATAAAACAAAAACAACCTCTAAGAAATTGAAGTTACCTATTAATAGCATTTCCCCTTTTATGTTTGCAATGAAATCTGTGCTTCTTCAGCCTTTGAGAAAGGTATACAGTATTTCCCCCATATATTGGCTGCGGCCTATACTGTATATGGGCTTTACAAGCCGTCCCAGTGGATGCGGCTTGCATATCTGGGGCGGCCTATACAGGATTTTAAAATCATCCCCCCCCCCCTTCCTTACCTCTTTCTCCTTACCTCCCTCGCTGGTGGCGGCCTCCTCGAATCGTGCTGCCAGCATTGCAGAGTAGGAGCAATATTTGCCTGCAGACCGGCCCCACCTACCTTTCTGGCGGCGGCCTCTTTGAATTGCGCCACCAGCGTTGCAGAGCAGGAGCGATCTTTGCGTCTGCAGGCCGGTCCCGCGCTGCTTCTTGTATAGCTTTGCCGTCAGTTCTCGCCGGACCAGAGGGGTACTCTAAGGGTTACTGCAGTGAACGTTACATTAAAATGTCCCAGGTACACATGTCAATATAACCTGCTTATATCGTATGGTGAACCCTCCAAAACCTTCTGACACCTGCAGGCATAAGGGCTATTCTTATGGTGTACAGGTGGTACAGTAAGTTTTGGTTGGGTTTTGGAAGGCTCACCATACAATATTAATAGGTTATAGCGACATCTGTACCTGGAACTTTTTAATGTGATATTCACTACAGAATTCCCTAGAGCAGGGGTGGGCAACTCCGGTCCTTGATCCAGTCAGGTTTTCAGGATTTCTCCAATGAATATGCATGAGATCTATTTGCATGCACTGCTTTCATTGGGGAAATCCTGAAAATACGACTGGATTGCGGCCCTCAAGGAGGGACTTTGAGATCCCTGCCCTAGAGTGTACCTCTGCTCTGCTCTGCTCAACTGCCTGTGTGACTAGTTTGTTTAGAATGCTGGTTGCTTGGATGTCATAATGGCTTGTTTTTCTGTGGTTTCCACTTAGTCATTTTCATATTCAAAAATGGCTAAAAAAAAAGATAGACACACTAAGGGCCTCTTCTATCAAACTGCGCTAGCAGTTTTTAGCACAGAGAGCTGCACTGAATGGCCCGCGCTGCTCCCAACGCTCATAGGAACTCTCCCCCTATGCTCCTCCCTGTGATCTTCGCTCATCAGGCAAGCCCCTCTTATCTGTACCCTTGTCTTCCACTGCCAACTCCAGACTCCATCCCTTCTTTCTTGCGGCGCCGTATGCCTGGAATGAGCACATGTATGGGATGAGCACAGAAGAACTCTCATCAGTACTGGGCAGACTTGCACGGTCTGTGTCCCGTATATGGCCATTCAGTTGAGGATGAGCTGGGATGGCTTAGATGAGCTGGAGTGAGCTTTGACGGAGACTTCAGTAGATGGAACCTATGCACAGTACCGGGCAGAGCTCTGGGTTTCCGGCCCAGAAATATCTAAGAAAAAGAACAAATGAAAATCAAATCATTAAATTATAGAGAGTGTATGATTGGGCCGACTGGAAGGACCATTGGGGGTCTTTATTTTCCATCATTTACTATGTTACTATAATCCTACCCATACTTCTGCTGTATGTACTATAAAGAGTATAATTTGAGTCTCTGAGTGTCCATTTCCTTATAAAACCAGTACATAACACCACCCTGCAGGTGAAAAAGTTATTTTTCGAAATTAATGTTAAATACCATGTTAGTTATTGGAATGCATATCTGCCTTTGCTACCCTTCCTTTCATGACTTGGCTGCCTCATCACACCGTGATAAAGCTGTCTGCTACTATTAAGGAAATCTAACAGCCGCGTACTCCCGTTTCTCTGCCTTTGAAGTCGGGCCAGTGGGGAGGAAGTCGGCACATCAGAGTGAGCTCAGAAGCGGTGCGTCTGAGGAGAGGACGGCCCCGGAAGGCAGGGCCGCCATCAGGGCAGTACCACCAGTCCTGCATTCAGGGGCCCGGAGCTGACAGGGGGCCCGGGCTCCCCCAGGGTCCTAGGCCACAGTCTAGGGGAAGGGGCGGTCTGCCCCACGTGGACAGGAGAGAGCTGGACGGGGGACCCGTGGAATTCAATACATCTCGAGCCGCGAGACTCGTCTTCTGTTCCTGCCTGCCCTGCCTCTCACATATAGCCGATCGGAAGTGTTCCCCGATGTCAGCGCTAACGTCGGAGGGAGGGCTTAAGCAAAGCCTGCCCTCCGATGTCAGCGCTGACGTCGGAGAATACTTCCGGTCAGCTATTTGTGCGCGGCAGGGCAGGCAGGAACAGAAGACGAGCCTCGCGCCTTGAGCTTCGTTTTGCTGAGAGAGTTGCAAAGATGGGCTGGGAGGCAAACGCAGAACACAAAAGGGGGGAGGGAGTACGTTTTGGACACAAGGCATGAACTTGGGAGAGAGGAAGGGAGGGAAAGAGATGCTGAGGTGGGAGAGAGAATGAGTTTTTGGACACAGAAGGCATGGACTTGGGAGAGAGGAAGGGAGGGAAAGAGATGCTAAGGTGGGGGAGAGAATGAGTTTTTGGACATAGAAGGCATGGACTTGGGAGAGAGGAAGGGAGGGAAAGAGATGCTGAGGTGGAGGAGAGAATGAGTTTTTGGACACAGAAGGCATGGACTTGGGAGAGAGGAAGGGAGGGAAAGAGATGGTTGTGTACATGAGGAATAGAAGAAAGGAGAATTTTTGGTCATAGGGAGGGAGTGAGGTACAGATAGTGGCATACCAGGGTGGGGGGGGCAGTCCGCTCCGCCCCGGGTTTACATCCCAAGGGGGTGCACAGCTGGCCACCCTCCAGTGTTCTCCCTAGGCCGGCAAACTGCGGCTCTTTAGCCACTTGAGGGCCACCGCCGCCATCGGGAACAGGCCGGCGCCAAGTTCTCCCTGCTTTTCCCTGTGGGGCCGGCCAACTCTCGCCACTTGCGTCAATTCTGACGTCGGAGAGGACGTTCTGGGCCAGCCAATCGCTGCCTGGCTGGCCTAGAACGTCCTCTCCGACGTTAGAATTGACGTCGGGTGGCGAGAGTTGGTTGGCCCCGCGGGGAAGAGAAGCAGGGTGAACTCGGCGCCGGCCTATTCCCCAGTGGCGGTGGCAGCATTTTCCCAATGGTGGTGGCATAGGGGAGGGCAGGGAGAAAGAAAGAGAGGGGGGACAGGAAGCCAGAAAGAAAGAAAGAAAGGGGGCAGGATGAAACAAAGAAAAATGGAGCATGGAAAGAGAGAGAGAGAAAGACAGACATACAGAACGAAAGAGGGTGTGGAGAGAGAAAGAAGGGGGCAGGGTGAGAGAGAGAAAAACAGACATACAGAAAGAAAGGGGGTATGGAGAGAGAGAAAAAGAAAGAAGGGGCAGGGTGAAACAAAGAAAAAGTTTGGGGAGGGAATGAGGTCTGGAGGAGAGAAAGCATACAGGAGGCTGAAAGAAGGGAAGAAATATTGGATGCACAGTCAGAAGAATAAAGTGCAACCAGAGACTGATGAAATTACCAAAGGTAGGAAAAATGGTTTTATTTTCAATTTAGTGATCAAAATGTGTCTGCTTTGAGAATTTATATATGCTGTCTATATTTTGCACTATGGCCCCCTTTTACTAAACCGCAATAGCGTTTTTTAGTGCAGGGAGCCTATGAGCGTTGAGAGCAGCGTGGGATATTCAGCGCAGCTCCCTGCGCTAAAAACCACTATCGCGTTTTAGTAAAAAGGGAGGGGGAATATTTGTCTATTTTTGTATAGTTGTTACTGAGGTGACATTGCATAAAGTCATCTGCTTTGACCTCTTTGAAAACCCGCGGAATATAAATGATAATTAACATTTTCTCTGCGTACAGCGTGCTTTGTGTTTTTAAAATTTTATTGTTGGTAGATCATTTTGACTTGGCCACAAAGGTAAGGGGGAGGGAGGGAGGGGAACTGCTGAAAGACATCTAGTAATCCTTGAAAGCTTGACTGTGCAGGGAATTATTTTTGTAAAATCATGTTTTGTTATGTGACTGGCATTATTTAGACTTTAATTTCTATGAATGAATAGAATGAAAATGATATAAATTACTTGCTTGTTTTTATGTGCGTGTGCTGAAGGAAAGTGGAGAGAGAGTGGGCTGAGGATGCTGAAGGGAAATGGGGAAGAGAGAATGGGGAGAAGACGCTGATTTATAAATTGACAATTGTACAGATTATTGTTTCTTTTTTATATTCATCCATAGCTGCATGTTAATGATGTGCTCATATGCACTTATTTATCATCATTTATCACCTTCAAGAAGGGATCGAGGGGTGACCCCGGGAACTACAGGCCGGTGAGCCTGACTTCAATTACAGGGAAGATGGTGGAAGCTATGATCAAGGACAGTATTTGCGAGCACATCGAGAGAAATGGCCTACTGAGAACAAGCCAGCATGGATTCTGTAAGGGAAGGTCATGCTTAACGAACCTTCTGTACTTCTTCGAGGGAATAAGCAGTCGGGTGGACAATGGGGAACCTATAGACATCATTTACCTCGATTTTCAAAAGGCTTTCGACAAGGTGCCACACGAAAGGCTGCTTAGGAAGCTGTGGAACCACGGGGTTGGAGGGGATGTGCACAGATGGATCAAGCACTGGTTGTCGGGTAGACTGCAAAGGGTCGGAGTGAAGGGCCAATATTCTGACTGGCAGGGAGTCACGAGCGGTGTGCCACAGGGATCGGTGCTGGGGCCGTTACTCTTCAACATATTTATCAATGACCTGGAAAAGGAGGCAAAGTGCGAGGTTATAAAATTTGCAGACGATACCAAACTGTGCGGTAGAGTTAGGTCCAGGGAGGAGTGTGAGGACCTGCAAAGGGACCTGGACAAGCTGGAAGACTGGGCAAACAAATGGCAAATGCGCTTTAACGTGGAAAAATGCAAGGTCATGCATATAGGGAAAAAGAACCCGTTGTTCAACTACAAATTGGGGGGGGCATTGTTGGGAGACAGCAGACTTGAGAGAGACTTGGGTGTACTGGTGGATGCATCACTGAAGCCATCTGCACAGTGCGCAGCAGCCTCGAAAAAAGCCAACAGGATGCTGGGCATCATAAAGAGGGGCATAACAACCAGGACGCGGGAAGTCATCATGCCATTGTATCGAGCGATGGTGCGTCCACATCTGGAATACTGCGTTCAGTACTGGTCGCCGCACCTCAAGAAGGACATGGAGGTACTTGAGAGAGTCCAAAGGAGAGCAACGAAACTGGTAAAGGGGCTGGAACACTGCCCATACGCCGAGAGATTAGATAGGCTGGGGCTCTTCTCTCTGGAAAAAAGGAGGCTCAGGGGAGATATGATAGAGACCTTCAAGATCATGAGGGGCATAGAGAGGGTGGATAGGGACAGATTCTTCAGACTGAAGGGGACAACAAGTACGAGGGGGCATTCGGAGAAACTGAAGGGAGATAGGTTCAAAACAAATGCAAGGAAGTTTTTTTTCACCCAAAGGGTCGTGGACACATGGAATGCGCTACCGGAGGAAGTGATCAGGCAGAGTACGGTACAGGGATTCAAACAGGGATTGGACGGATTCCTGAGGGATAAAGGGATCGTGGGATACTGAGAGAGATGCTGGGATGTAACACAGGTATAGAAAGCTAACCAGGTAATAAGTATAGAAACCCAACAGGTCGTACATGTGCAAGACCGGAGGGTTAGGACTACGATGGGAAGATAGGACTTAAATGAGAAACCAAGGTGGCAAGGGAGCCCCTTCTGGTGATGCAGACAGGTCGTGACCTGTTTGGGCCGCCGTGGGAGCGGACTGCCGGGCAGGATGGACCTATGGTCTGACCCGGCGGAGGCACTGCTTATGTTCTTATGTTCTTATAACATATACATCATCATTAACATGCAGCTGTGGATGTGTAAGGACAGGCTGAGGAGGATGGATGGGAAGGAAGGAAGGTGCACATATCAACATATCGTACATTTTTAACATGCATGATGCAGCTATAGGCAAGCTGAGGAGGATGGGATCATTCAGATGTGTATGTTCAGATATGCGCTCAGATGTAGTTTTTTCTGATATATTTATTAAGCTTACAGTATTTATAAAAACACATTTAATATTTGTTACAAAAAATATTGTGTAATTGTGATCTACTTCTGGCCTACAAAGGTCAAAAGAAATCCTTAACTGAGATTTTACATTCAAAAGTGAATTATAGCTACTAGCACTATTATTTATTAGTTATTTATTATGCAGATGTTTGTTAGTTTGTTATTAGTTCAGTATTAGACATATGTTAGTTTAGAATAGATATGTATAGATTAGTTTAGGTTAGGTTAGGGCCCTGCTGAAAGAGTCTACCTTGACGTGGTTGCAGGCTTACAAATCTTTTGGTCAAAGAGTGCGGTGACAGAGAAAAGTATGTGTGTATTCGGCCCATGGAAGAAGGGGGGGAGGTGGAGGGGGGGAAGGGGTGCGTGGGGGGCCCAATAGGATTGCTCAGTAAGGGGCCCAGAAATTTCTGATGGCAGCCCCGCCGGAAGGATCCCAACGTGTGCAGCTGAAGGAGCAGTCGTCCTGCCTGGGAACTGGCCTGGTTCACTGGAGGGAGCCTGAGATCTTTGGGAGCGGCCATAGGGTCTGGTGATGGTGGCGGTTGGCCGTTTGAGGCGGTTGTCCGGCTGATGCCTTGACTCTGATCCAAATGTCTAGCCTGCATTTTGGCACTCAAGACGACATCCTGGGAAATCTCATGGCTGACATATTGTGTGGTGGCTTCAATGAGCTCCTTGGCATGCCATCAGTATTTAGATCAATGCTGTCTTGTTAAAATGTTTATTTTATTTTTATTTTTCCTCTAACTCTACTTTTCACTTCTCTATTACCCTCCAGGTACTTTAGTTAGATTGTGAGCCTTCGGGACAGTAAGGGAATTTTTCAAGTACCTTTCTTATTTCTAATCTTAATGTATATTTTCTGTAAACCGCTTAGAACCTAACGGATGTAGCGGTATATAAGAAATAAATTACATTACATTACATCTTTCAAACTTCTAACATCAGATCCTATTGTCTGACTGGAATTTACTTTAGTTTCTATATTTTATTTTTTATTTAATTTAATTCACTCACTGAATACTTGTTGGGATGTACATATCTTGACTCTGTCTCTATCTTTCCTATCTGAATATGTTTAATGGATTTTATTTTTATTATTTGAATTATTATATTTTTACTATTTAATAATTGTTTTCTCTGGTACTTTAGCTAGATTGGGAGCCTTCGGGACAGTTAGGGGACTTCCAAGTACCTAATTTTTATTTTTATTTTATTGTAACCCGTTCTGAGCTTCTGGGGACGATGGGCGTTAAAAAATGAACAAATAAATAATGGATCATTATCCTTGTGAATGTAATTTGCTGTGATGTAAGAGGTGCAGGAATTACGAGTTTGTATACAGGCTGAACTATATGACATGAGGGAGAAGGGTCTACTACTCAGTAAACACATTTACTTCAGGACTCTTTTCATTTAAAATATTCTGAATTTGGAAGACAATTAATTTTCAATCCCGAGTTAATTTCATTTTAAAATGATCCTTCTGTCAAAATGTGAGCAATATTTATTTTCTGGTGTAAAAAAAAATAGTTTTCAGACGAGCCTAGATATTTGTGGATGCTGTGATGAGAAATATTACTGTTCAGTGAGCTGTTTCAGAGTGGCAATGTGATCTGCAGCTAGGATTAAGGCAATTTATGAAGCATTCCAGAGTATTAAGGAAATAAAAGCCTTTTTATAGAACATGTAGGTATCATTGACATGTTTCTACTGCTTTTCTAATACAGCGATTTCCCCTTGAAATATTTGAAAGGCCTCTTTCATAAAAGTTTCTCCAGAATGACCAGGGGCATTTTTGATGGGGCATCTAAGTCTGAGTTTGGCCATTTTGGATATCCAAGAAAAAGTAAATCAATAGTATAATGATATGGTGGTTTTAAAGCCACTTGTCCTTCAACAGAGAATAGTTAAGTTCTAGAACATGTTGCCAGAGGATGTGCTAAGAGAGGTTAACGAAGCCGGTTTAAAAAAAAAAAAGGTTTGGACAAGTTCCTGAAAGAAAAGTCCATAGTCTGCTATTGAGACAGACATAGGGGAAGCCAATGCTTGCCCTGGATCGGTAGCATGGATGTTGCTACTATTTGGGTTTTGATCAGGTACTAGTGACCTGGATTGGTGACTGTGAAAATTGGAGACTGGGCTAAATAGACCATTGGTCTATCCCAGTAAGGCTGTTCTTATGTTCTTACATGAGCCAAGTATAGGACAATCAAGCCATTGTGACGTCACTGCTGAGGTTGGCTCTTAGGCATTGGTGGAATGAGGCATTATGACATCACAGTCTCAGCTCTAGAATGTTGCTGCTCTTTGGGTTTTTGCCAGGCACTTGGGACTTGGGTTGGCCACTGTTGGAAAAAGTGATACTGGGCTTGATGGACCTTCAGTCTGTCCCAGCAATGCAATTCTTATGTCTTATGTGAGCCAAGTATAGGACAGTCAAGCCATTGTGACATCACTGCTGAGGTTGGCTCTTAGGCATTGGTTGAATGAGGCATTATGACATCACAATCTCAGCTCTGGAATGTTGCTACTCTTTGGGTTTCTGACAGGTACTTGGGACCTGGGTTGGCCACTGTTGGAAACAGGATACCGGGCTTGATGGACTTTCATATGTTCATATGACCTGGATATTCAATGTCATATGTTCATATGACCTGGATATTCAATGTCAGTTTCCAGATTAGACCTGACATTAAATGTCCTGATATTAAATATCCAGGTTTAATTAACTCACGGTTGTCAGAAGCTTTAAAACCATAGGCAAGTGTAGCATTTAACTAATCCGATCCTTTTGTATGGTATTCTTAAAATGTATGTAAACTGCATTGAACTTTTTGGCTATGCGGTACAGAAATTAATTATTAGATTAGATTAGGTGATATATGTCTCCAGACACTAAGCCATCCATCTGTTAGGGCATTGTTGGTCACACTGAAATGTTGTCAACAGAAAAAGATAATTCCGCTAGTAGAGTAACCAAGCCATGCTCTACGAACTAATTTACCATTGCAGGGATGATGCTTATAGTTATCTATATATATAAAATCGGAGGTATGTATGTATGTATGTGTGTGTGTATTTGCCGCAATCACGCAAAAACGGCTTGACCGATTTGAACGAAACTTGGTATGCAGATCCCTCACTACCTGGGGTGATATGTTCTGGGGGTCTCGCGTCCCACCTGCACACGTGGGCGGAGCTACAAACAGAAAACCAGATTTCACCCATTCATGTCAATGGAAAAAATGTAAAAAGCTGCCATTCTCACAGTAATTCCAACTACCTGGGGTGATATGTTCTGGGGGTCTCTCGGCCCACCTGCACACGTGGGCGGAGCTACAAACAGAACATCAGATTTCACCCATTTATGTCAATGGAAAAAAAGTAAAAAGCTGCCATTCTCACAGTACTTCAAAAACGGCTTGACCGATTTGAACGAAACTTGGTATGCAGATCCCTCACTACCTGGGGTGATATGTTCTGGGGGTCTCGCGGCCCACCTGCATATGTGGGCAGAGCTACAAACAGAAAATCAGATTTCACCCATTCATGTCAATGGAAAAAATGTAAACAGCTGCCATTCTCACAGTAAATCAAAAACGGCTTGACCGATTTGAACGAAACTTGGTATGCAGATCCCTCACTACCTGGGGTGATATGTTCTCGGGGTCTTTTCACCCAAGAATTTATATGTTCTTGCTCCTGGAGGTGAAACTAAAAATGTTGTTTATAATCAAGTTTTGTGTGTGTTGTATTGTCTTCATTTTGTCAAATATTTCACATTATAATTTGAATATTGTACTTTTTATAAAGCTGTAAAAAAAATAATTTCATTCACCACTATAAAGTATCTTTATTTGAATCCATTTACAGTGTTATTGCTATAATTAAATACCCGTGCAACGCCGGGGCATCAGCTAGTCAACTATAAATTGGTTACTGAAGCTGTCTTGGAGGAAAAAGAAATTTTGTCTTGCAGGTTTAGAAAAGTCCTTTCTGAACAATTACCTAACCTTTATGAAACATTTATAATATCTGGGTATTTTTGGATGAAATTAAGAGGTGATAGGCTCTGGAGTAATCGAAGGAAATACGTTTTTTACAGAAAGGGTGGTAGATGCGTGGAACAGTCTCCCGGAAGAAGTGGTGGAGACAGAGACTGTTTCTGAATTCAAAAAAGCCTGGGATAGGCATTTGGGATCTCTTAGAGAGAGGAAGAGATCATGGTTACTGCAGATGGACAGACTGGATGAGCCATTTGGCCTTTATCTGCCATCATGTGTCTGTTTCTATAACCATAAAGCTCTATGACATCACAATGCAGGTGTAGAGAGCCCCAGCCAATAGGGAGAGGAGGAGAAAGTGGACGCTGCGGATGGGCCATTTGGCCTTTATCTGCCATCATGTGTCTGTTTCTATAACCATAAAGCTCTATGACATCACAATGCAGGTGTAGAGAGCCTAAGCCAATAGGGAGAGGAGGAAAAAGTGGATGCTGTGGATGGGTCATTTGGCCTTTATCTGCCATCATGTGTCTGTTTCTATAACCATAAAGCTCTATGACATCACAATGCAGGTGTAGAGAGCCCAGCCAATAGGGAGAGGAGGAGAAAGTAAATGCTGTGGATGAGCCATTTGGCCTTTATCTGCTGTCATGTTTCTATGTTTCTATACTTTCTACAAAAAAGAATTAATATTTTTCAAACAATGCTTTAATTAAATATTAATTAAAAACATCACAATCAATGTACCATACAAACTCATAAACACAGGATGCCTAGAATTCTCCAGCAGTGCTCCTAATCATCTAAGAGTTCTAACAGTCCATCACAATGAAGGAGTACTTATCTCTTAAAAGTTCTTATCCGAAATTCTTATCTTCTGGAGTCATCAGATCATCCTGGGCTCAGCTGCTATCTCACAAAATTGCAAATGAAAAAAACCACAAGTGAAAAAAGTTCATTCAAAAACTCAATTTTAAATCAGTCATAGTCCAAAATCACCAATCCAACACATCTTGTTCATAAATCCAAGAGGTCAATACAATTCAAAAACCTCGAGACTTCCTCAACACAGTATGCAGTCTCCGGTAGTTCTTTGACATCATACGTGTTTCCCTTCCAGCTTTCTCAAGAGGAAGATATATGTACCACTCTGAAAAAACAGCCATATATCAATATACATTCAAACTTTAAACAGCGATATCAAATATTATAACATCTCATTAAACACATACTTAGCAAACAGCAGACAGCCTCACACTGGGACAGAGTCTCCTGCAGAACTCCACAGCGGCACAGCCATCTCTAAACACTCTCAAAGCAGTCAACTACCCTCCCATACTGCAGTACTTATACCACATGATCACCACGTGTTATAAGCTGATTGGCTACCTACTAGCAACCCAGAGACCATTCTACCACTTTATTTAGCCCCCTTGGGGCTACCGTATCCCAAGTAAAAATAAATCTCTGTCCACAATTCACTAAGTGTCTGGAAATATTCCCCCCATGAGCAGCATGAAATTGCCTTAACACTACAAATTTTAAATCAGACTCCAGATGATGTTTCCTCTACCAGAGGTGCTTCCTCCTTATTGCGTAAGCAGCTCAAATGTTCTGCTATTCTAAGTTTAACCACACGACGAGTTTGGCCTATATACATTAAACCACATTGACAAATAATGGCATATATAACATGTCTAGAAGTACAATCAGTGTATTCATACAACTCATACTTTCGACTGACTGCAGCCAATCACAGAGCGGCACAGGAATTTGCAGGAAGCGCAAAGGTCGCGTTCCTGTGTTGTACGTCGCTCTTGTAAGACAAAGGCAGCTGTCCAGGAGACCGTGCTGGACCACCGCCACTAAAAAAAGTACTGGGGGGCTGCGGGCGGCTTCAGGCTTTGGGCAGCTTTGGGCTTTGGGTGGCTGCGGGCAATTTTGGGCGGCTTTGGGCTGCAGGCTTCCCAGCACCAGACACACCTATGTGTAGAGGAGGAAAAACCAAGAAGAAAAAAAGTCTGAACCAAATTTGTTTTTTTGGTTTTTCCTCCTCTACAGGTGGATGCGTCTTATGGTCCAGTGCGTCTTATGGTCCGAAAAATATGGTATATAGAATAGTGAAATGATGGTCCCACAATTGTCCTCTTAGCGGTTCTAATTGCAAGAGACAAGGGCACCGAGCACTTTTCACCAATGATAAAATAAACTTTATAATTTTTCTATATATATTTATTTACTCCCTCTTTACTAAGGTACGCTAACCGATTAGCGTGTGCTAATCGAATTAGTATGCGCTAAACGCTAATGCATCCATAGAAAGACATGCACATATTAGCATTTATCGCATGCTAATTTGATTAGCACGCACTAATCGGTTAGCACACCTTAGTAAAATAGGGCCTTAATTATCATTTTGGAAAAAAATATGCTTGGTTTTAATAGTTACAGGAATAAATAAAACATGTCTCAAACCACCCAGTCATATTAAACATTTACAAGGATAAAGCCACCAAATGAAGCTCCAATATTCAAAGTTTCCTGTCTAAGAACAAGAAAAGCCTTTCGTCATTCTTGTGTGACCTTAGTCACATCTGGAATCCAAACTTAGAATGATGGAGGTTCATAGACAACGGCGCGAAAGATAAAAGCGCGTGCCGACAATTGAGCGCAGCGCGGAGGCGCGTGCCGCACAAAATTACAGTTTTTAGGGGCTCCAACGGGGGGTTTTGTCAGGAACCCCCCTCAGTTTACTTAATAGACATCGCCCGGTGTTGTGGGGGCGTTGTGGGGGGTGTGGGGGGTTGTAAGTAAAGTGGGGGGGTTTCCCCCCACGCCTCCTCCGTCAGAGCCCTAAAAACAGTAATTTAGAGCAGCGCGCGCCTCCACGCTGCGCTCAATTGTCTGGGCGCGCTTTTGACCTGACACCATGATGGAAATACTTTTCCATAACATTATTCAGGTCTTCAAAAATAAAGGAAACGGCCAAAGCAGCTCTGGGTGGTTTCACTTAATGATTCCTTTAATCTGGCGGATAAATGTTCCAAATCCAATTTCTGTTGCTCCGAGGACTGAGTTAGACCCTTTTTTCAGATTTCAGTAAGCATCGTGATTACTGCGGTAGGCCACTTGGATATGTGAAAATGGGGGTCAAGAGCCACGTTGTAGGTGGTATCTTTTGATTGAGCTGGCTTAATGCACCTCGCATCTTGGGCAAGCTTTTGAGAGTTAGGTCAGTGAAGACGCAATGCAATTAGCTTGGGTTTAAAAAAGAACAAATCTCATCTAAGTTTTAGAATGTCTGCTTATGTTACTGCGGCTCGGTGAAAGGGGTGGTGGATAGAGAGAGATGATGAGACAGTAACACTTTACAATTCAAAGGTCTATACTTGATAATGGGCGAGAAAGCCATGGTTTCTTTTGAATCTTTTTCTGTCATCCTTAAAGTATTTGTTCTTCTGAGCTCCTGAAGTTTCCTCTAAGAATCCTTTATTATAATTGTGAGGGGGGTGAATAGAGTAAACACAGCTCCCCTTAAGAGCGTTCCCTCACCAGGACACTTTAAAGACTGTAAACTGAACTACTGAGTCAGGAGCTAGGGCTAGTGTGGGAACAGAAGAGTGAGGGCCAGGACAGAGACAATGGGTTCTCCAAGAAAGATTCCAAGAGCTAGATGTACTAAAAATGGTTATTAAGACCATGAGGGTCACTGGGAGCCAATTTGTTTGGCTGGTTTCTAAATGGCAATCAACGTTCAAACGGCTTCCCATGCAAATGAGCTTTGTGGAGGGCAGCCATAATCCCATCCAACCGCTCATTTAGAAACCGGCTCTCACTCATGCGGCGAAGCAGTTTGGGGAAGCCCAAACAGCTGAGTGGCAGGGGAAGCCCCAAAGCAGTCTCCTGCCACTCAGCTGTGCAGGGCTATTTTCTTTTAATAACACAGGTGTTGTGTATATACTACACATGCACAATATCTGTCAGATTAAAAAAAACAGTTGAGCTGCTCTCCCCAATGACCCCCAAAACAAAAATAGAGACATGAGGGATGTCCACTGCCTTCTGCCGCCGTGAACCCCACCACCGGGGCAAACAGAGCCAACCCCGCCCCCCCAGGCAGGAAGGATGCCCACTCCCTCCTGCCACCACAAATCCTCCCCCCCTGGTGAACCAACCCCCTCCCCGCCAGGACTCCATTCCCCACACTTTACATAAAATCGGCAGGAGGGATGCCCACTCCCTCCTGCCACCACAAATCCCCCCCCCCCGCTGAACTAACCCCCTCCCCTCCAGGACCCCATTCCCCACACTTTACATAAAATTGGCAGGAGGATTCCCACTCCCTCCTGCCACCACAAATCCCCCCGCTGAACCAACCCCCTCCACGCCAGGACCCCATTCCTCACACTTTACATAAAATCGGCAGAGGGATGCCCACTCCCTCCTACCACCACAAATCGCCCCCCCCCCCCTGCTGAACCAACCCTCTCCCCGCCAGGACCCCATTCCCCACACTTTACATAAAATCGGCAGGAGGGATTCCCACTCCCTCCTGCCACCACAAATCCCCCCCGCTGAACCAACCCCCTCCACTCCAGGACCCCATTCCCCACACTTTACATAAAATCGGCAGGAGGGATGCCCACTCCCTCCTGCCACCACAAATCCCCCCTCCGCTGAACCAACCTCCTCCACGCCAGGACCCCATTCCTCACACTTTACATAAAATCGGCAGGAGGGAACAAACTGGATGGAAATGGAGGAGCAGACACTGAATGGAAGTTGGGAGGAGAGAGAGGAGAGCAGACACTAGAAGGAAGTGGAAAGAGGGGCGATCAGATGCTGGATAGAAGTGGGGAGTTGAGAGAGGGGTGTATTGGCTGGAAGAAAGTGGTGAGGATAGAGATAGGGGAGCAGACACTGAAAGGGAGAGAGAGGGGAAATAGATGCTGGATAGAAGTGGGGAAGAGAAAGAGGGGAACAGATACTGGAAGGAAGTGGAAAGAAGAGAGAGCACATACTGGATGGAAGGAGGGGATAAAGATAAAAAGGCACATGCTGGATTGGGGGAAGAAGCTGGAGTAGTGAGATACTGGAAGGGATGAGGAACAGAGGTGGCAAGCTGTAGGTCGACACAATGAAAAGAGGGAAATTGAAGAATGGATAGTAAGAAAGAATTTAATCTAGACAGAAGCAGAAAATAAATTGAGAAGGAAGACCAGGGAAGAAAAGGGGAGAGGAGAGAGAGAGAGAGATGCTAGGCCATGGGGGAGAGGAAGGAGACAGATACCAGATCTGAGGGGAGGAAGGAGGAGAGAGATGAAAAAAACCACCTGGGGAGGGATGGAGAGATGGAAGGGAAGAAGACAGAGCTGACAAACTATGGGGGGGGGGGGGCAAAGGGAAGAAGATGGATGCTAGACCAATGGAGCAGGGGAGAGATGGAAGGGAGAGGTATAAAGTTTTTGGAAGAGGCATAGAAAGAGAGCAGATGCCATATGGAAGAGGCAGAGAGAAAGCAGACAGCGGATGGAAGGCAAAGAATGGCCATAAAATGAGGAAAGCAGATACTAGACAGCATAAGTAGAAAAAAATTATATTTATTTATTTAGCTTTAGGATAAAGTATTTTAGCTGTATTGATAAACGTTTATAAATAGAAAATTGAAATAAGGTGATCTTTTTGTTGGACTAATTTTAATATATGGAATGGGACATCAGATCTTGTTGCCTATTCTCTTAATTAAGAACATAAGAGTTGCCATACTGGGACAGACTGAAGGTCTACCAAGCCCAGTATCCTGTTTCCAGCAGTGGCCAATCCAGGTCACAATTATCTGGGAAGATCCTCAACGAATAAAACAGATTTTATGCTGCTTAGCCTAGAAAAAAGCAGTGGATATTCTCAGGTTTTTGTAGACTGGCTTACCAGGATCACCCAAATTTCTAATCTGGGCTTATACTCGAGTCATCCTTTTTTTTTTTTTTCTTTTTTTTTTCTCCCTTTGGGGGGAAGGTTACCTCAGTTTATATTCGGATCAGTTTATATTGAAGTATATAAAGTATGTGCCTTTATAAAATAAACAAACAATAGGGAGTTTTCTGCCCTATTAACCCTAGATGCCCTGTTATAAAAATGATTTATTCTAAAATGCGTACTTTGCTGATAGGTGTGCACAGTGGTAGAGTCTGGGATGACCATGGGCGGAGTTCACAAGTATATTTGTATATTATACAATATGCTTATTTTCACCTGCATTCTTCTGCTTTTATTGATAGGCTGATCATACCATACTCTACTTCGAAACTTCCTCTATGCTCCACTAATTATTGCTCTCCCCCTGTCCCCTCTTTCCTATATACAGTATACATTGTATTTCTCCCCCCTCCTCCCAATTTGTTTTTTGTATAATGTCTTATCATGTATGTAATGTGTCTATTCGTATTATTTATTATTTTTAAATATTTTATTGCACACCATCTAGATTTCCTAAAATAAGTGGTCTATCAAAACTCAATAAGCTCGAAACTTGTACTTAAATAATCTAGCCAAGGACGTTTATACATAACTTAACATAAGAACGTAAGCAGTGCCTCCGCTGGGTCAGACCTGAGGTCCATCGTGCCCAGCAGTCTGCTCACGCGGCGGCCCAACAGGTCCAGGACCTGTGCAGTAATCCTCTATCTATACCCCTCTATCCCCTTTTCCAGCAAGAAATTGTCCAATACTTTCTTGAACCCTAGTATCCTACTCTGCCCTATTACGTCCTCTAGAAGCGCATTCCAGGTGTCCACCACACGTTGGGTAAAGAAGAAATTCCTAGCATTCGTTTTGAATCTGTCCCCTTTCAACTTTTCCGAATGCCCTCTTGTTCTTTTATTTTTCGAAAGTTTGAAGAATCTGTCCCTCTCTACTCTCTCTATGCCCTTCATGATCTTGTAAGTCTCTATCATATCCCCTCTAAGTCTCCTCTTCTCCAGGGAAGAGTCCCAGTTTCTCCAATCTTTCTCTCTCTCCCTTTCTCTTTCTCTCTCTCTATTTCTCTCTGTCTCCCTTTCTCTCTCTCTTTCTGTCCCTCTCGACTCTCTCTATGCCCTTCATGATCTTGTAAGTCTCTATCATATCCCCTCTAAGTCTTCTCTTCTCCAGGGAAAAGAGACCCAGTTTCTCCAATTTTTCTCTTTCTCTCTCTCTTTCTGTCCCTCTCCACTCTCTCTATGCCCTTCATGATCTTGTAAGTCTCTATCATATCCCCTCTAAGTCTCCTCTTCTCCAGGGAAAAGAGTCCCAGTTTCTCCAATCTTTCTCTCTCTCTCTCTCTCTGTCTCTCTTTATCTCTCTCTTTCTGTCCCTCTCCACTCTCTCTATGCCCTTCATGATCTTGTAAGTCCCTATCATATTCCCTATAAGTCTCCTCTTCTCCAGGAACAAGAGTCCCAGTTTCTCCAATCTCTCTTTACTGTTTACAGTAAAGTAAGAATGTGTGGGGCCTCTGAATAGCAATTGAAATATTACACTTCTCCCTCCGTATTCGTAAAGAGCACGTATCTTTGTAACTATTGTTTCATGTGAACAGCACTGCGGAGGGAAACCCGACGGGGCAGCAACCTAGAGCAGTACTGCAACTGGAAGGGAGCAGAGTCAGCAGACTACAGACACTGAACGCCAAAGAGCAGCAATCGCCTATATGGCAGAAAGCTCAGGTACTGCCATAATCTATCCCCTGACGAAGCCTATTAGGGCGAAACGGAGGCCCCGTCGGCTTTCACTCTGCAGTGCTGTTTACACGAAGCAATAGTTACAAAGATAACTGCTCTTTGAAAATATATGCTCTATCTCTTATTTATTTATTTATAAGCTGTTGAAAGCAAAGTAAAAATGAAGAAAACAGACTAAAATGTATGAAATATAAATTTAAAAAATATAAAAAGCTTATTTAAAATATTCATTCATTGAAGCTTGGGCCGATGATTGAGATATTGACCTGCAAGTATTTCTAGCAGTCCACTGCCTGAATCTAAGGTCTCTGAGGCCCTTCTTCATTGTTAAAAATATCTACATTTTTGGTGCAAGGTTGGAGGGTGTGTTTTGGCTTTCACTGTTTATTATCTACACCCATTTCTGTATTTGATTCATAGGATTTAGTGATACCCAGGGTCACACGAGACAGTGTGGGTTTGAACCCGTAATCTCAGGGTGCTGAAGCTGTAGCTTTAACCACTGCACCACTCTAGAAATCAAAATGTAGCAAAAGTGAGCCAAGTATAGGACAATCAAGCCATTGTGACATCACTGATGAGGTTGGCTCTTATTGGTAGAATGAGGCATTATGACATCACAATACCAGCCCTGGTTATCAGAGGCTGAAACTTTTCATGCTATTTATTTATTCAGTTTTCTATACCGTTCTCCCAAGGGAGCTCAGAACGGTTTACATGAATTTATTCAGGTCCTTAAAACGTTTTTCCCTGTCTGTTCCGGTGGACTCACAATCTATCTAATGTACCTGGGGCAATGGGGGGATTAAGTGACTTGCCCAGGGTTGCAATGAACAGCGTGGATTTGAACCCACCACCTCAGTTTGCTGAGGCTGTAGCTTTAACCACTGTAGAAATCGGGATGTAGTAAAAGTGAGACAAGTATAGGACAATCAAGCCATTGTGACATCACTAATTAGATTGACTCTTAGGCATTATGACATCACAATACCTGCTCTGGTTATCAATGGCTGAAACTTTTCACACTAATGTACTTGGGGGCAATGGAGGGATTAAGTGACTTCCCAGGGTCAGAAGGAACAGTGTGGGTTTGAACCCACAACTCAGGATGCAGAAGCCTTAACTCTAACCACTACACCCCCGTCTCTGCCTTTTGCTTCACTACAAGCCCTCAACTCCTTTGTAAAGACAGTCTATGGCATTCAGTGTGAGCCTCGTCCCCGAGGTATGGATAATGTTCCAATTGAAAGATGGCAGAGATTCATGGTTGAACAATCAAAGCAATGTCTTTTGTCTTTGTGAACTGGGCTACCGAAATTATGGTAAATCCCGTCAGCAACTGGTAAAGTAATTGTTTGATGCCACCAGGCCTTCAACTTTGAAGCATTTCATTTTGAGAGTGAAAAAAATGAATTATTTAAATTGCCATGTATTTTTAAAAGCCAACAGTGAAATACAAAAAAAACCCAAACCAAAAACAAAAACAGATTTGCATTGTTTTAAAATGTGCAGCTAGTCATTTCCCATTGAGAAAACACCTGCTACTCGTAGGCAGATCTCATGAAAGTGAATAAAATGCTCAAAGCACTCCTTAGACACACACAAAACACCCTTCGGTGAAGCCAAACAAAGACTATCCATCATATTTGAAAACCATGATGCAATGTTTCTATTGTGAACCACAAAGGTATCTGCCTTTTTTAATTCCTTGAGATCTCTCTACTGATTAATTACAGAAATAACAAAGCGAATGCAAAGGATGCGACAAAACACAAGGATTGATGTTCTAATGTTCAGTAGTGGGTTCAAGTTTGTGCCCTCCCATCTATAAGAGAGAAAATACAAAATAAAATCTGTCTACTACTGGGATCTAGCTAGGTACTTGGGATCTGGGTTTGACACTGTTGGAAACAGGATATTGGGTTTGATGGACCTTCGATCTGTCCCAATATGGCAGCTCTTATGTGATCAAAGTACAGGACAATCAAGCCATTGTGACATCACTGATGAGGTTGGCTCTTAGGCATTGGTGGAATGAGGCATTATGACATCACAATACCAGCTCTGGAACGTTGCTGCTCTTTGGGTTTCTGCCTGGTACCTGGGTCAGCCACTGTTGGAAACAGGATACTGGGTTTGATGGACCTTCGGTCTGTCCCAGTATGGCAGCTGTTATGTTCTTTTGTGAGCTAAGTACAGGAGAGTCAAGCCATCGTGACATCACTGATGAGGTTGGCTCTTAGGCATTGGTGGAATGAGGCATTATGACATCACAATCTCAGCTCTGGAATGTTGCTACTTTTTGGGTTTCTGCCTGGTACCTGGGACCTGGGTTGGCCACTGTTGGAAAAAGGATACTGGGCTTGATGGACCTTCAGAAAGTGGAGAGAATGATGAGATACGTGTGTTGGAAACGAGTGGGAGTATTTTGAGGGGGATTCATGGATTAATATACGCAGACACTACATTTTCTCGGTCACGGCTCCTCAATTGTAGAATTTCCTGCCCATTTATTTAAGGGAAGAACGACATATAGATAGATTCAAGAGCAAGTTAAAATGCTTGCTTTTTAAAGATGCTTTTGACTGCCAGATCCCTTAGTCAAGAGCGCACATTCTATTTTGAAGATTTTCCATTTTTAGCCCAACGCCAGATTGCTGAGTTCTTTTAAACCCCTCCTTGTGTAATTTTCCATAATTGTCTCATTTTCTATCAATCATTGTATTTCTAGCCCTGCCTTCCTTAATGGCTCTGTTTGTCCTGTAAGTCCTATATATGGTATTTGCATTGTCCCCTTGTACGTCGTTTTAGATTATTTTAGAATTGTACATCGCCTTGAATACATGATTAGGCGATCAATCAAGTTGTAAATAAACTTGAAACTTGATGTCTTTTACTATAATATTTCTTTTTTCTTTCTTTATTGATTATTGAGAGGTTCTATACCGCTACTAATGACTGGGTGTGTCAATTCAGAGTGATCTACATGAGCTCCTGTAAAGGTGTCATCATAACGCTGAAGACACGGGATGATGACACCTTTACAGGAGCTCATGTAGACCGCTCTGAATTGACTCCTCAGCCATTAGTAGCGGTATGATCAATTGGACATCACCTGCATAAACGTAGCGTTCCCACCCCAGGTTTCTGATGAATTTTCCGAGCGGTCGGAGGAAGATATTGAGCAGCATGGGCAACATGGCAGATCCTTGCAGTTTCTTTCCAATTGCTGGTGTTCCCTTGCCATTCTACTCTCGTTAGTCTTTTAAATAGAAATGATCCTATCCATGCCATGGCCCTTCCCTTGAGGCCTACTTCTCCGCAATGTGATTTTAGCAGCATGTGTTGGACTAGGTCGAAAGCCCCCGATAGGTCTAGGAACCCCAGCAGCACGTCTTCACCGTTGGCCTGGTGTTTAAACATTTAAACATTCCCCATTTTTTTTTTTTAATCACAACTCATATGTTACTAGCCCCCAGAGTCTGTATAGGTTGCCCAAATTTGGGAGTGGATCCCAGGTGTGTGCATAAACTATGCCAGACTAGTAATGGGAGCTGACAGGATGGTACATATTACCCCAATTTTGAAGAAATTACACTGGTTACCAGTTTTATTCCAGGTCATTTCAGTGATCAATCAAACTGTATATCATCAAGCACATGCTATTTTCGGCAAATTGTGGCCTCTATAAGCCTACTAGATCTTTACGATCTGAAGATCAAAGGCTATTGAATTCAATAGAAACATAGAAAATGACGGCAGAAAAGGGCCACGGCCCACCAAGTATGCCCACTCTAATGACCCACCCCCTAATGTCATCCATGAAGAGATCCCACATGCTTATCCCATTTTTTCTTAAAATCTGGCACGCTGCTGGCCTCGATTACCTGCAGTGGAAGATCATTCCAATGATCTACCACCCTTTCGGTGAAGAAATGCTTCCTAGTGTCGCCATGAAGTTTCCCACCCCTGATTTTCAACGGATGCCCTCTTGTTGCCATGGGTCCTTT